>NC_089744.1:27577500-27610000 GCF_040412425.1 Macrobrachium rosenbergii | reverse complement strand
GACATGAATACTTCTACGCAAGGGTCTGGTTTCCTTTTCGTGTGCGCGCATGGCTCATGCGCTGACCTTTCGCTATTTTCACTTCATTCCTCGATGCTTTTTAGTAATTTTAAAAATTTGGTTTTCATTTTGCCCTATCTTTTTTATCTTATTCTAAATTTTATCATTTTTCGCCCATATTAGATTCTGGACCATTTTGCCTTTGATTTATCGTTTGTTAAAATGTTGTTGTACTTCTGCTTTTGATTTCTCACAGGTAGAAAGTCCGTCTTTTAAATAAGAGTCCCCCTTCCCTTTTTTTGCAACGGTAAATTATGGTCGTCATTTTCCTCGTTCAGTAATACCGACAACTTTCGATTATTAGCTCGAATTTTACGTTAACGTTAAATCCTGTTGCCCTTTTATCAAAAATCTCTCGTTCCCTTTCGTAACACGAGATCATTTCAAGCGAATTACATACCTATTACGCAATTACGCACGTATAATTGGGTCACAAAAAGTAAAAGTAATCTCAGTTTGCTGCCACTTTTATCTATTATTTTCTCCCTGAATAATTGATTTAATCACTACTTTTATACGGCCATTGAAAGGGGAAATATAGATGACTAGATATTTTGCCTCCTCTTAGTGGCTATAAGAGCATTTATAAAGATAAAAAGTCTTGGGATTTTCTTCAAACATATTGCAAAATCGCCTTTGTCTAAGAAGTATTTTTGTGATAATGGCTCGTTTCATTTTGCTGAAGGTGATTAGTGGCTCACTGCAGTTGAATTTTTGTTTTCGTGAGCTATGGAAACATTCAGCATTCATCAGTTTCTTACTGTGAAGCTTCTCATGGCAGTCAAATCAAGAATTCACAGTCACACGTGAGCACCTCCTAGATCCTCTTCCTTCTTCCTCCGGAGTAAAATCACATAACAGATCTGTCTGAGGCGTTTATAGATCTGCTTGGCAGGCTCCAATGAAGTCTCATTATCTGGAAAATACTCCTTTAAAGCGCAGTGGAAAGGGCTTTTAAACAGCCTCTCAATTGTCCCTAAGTTTCTCAATCTCGAGAATAAGGTCTCCCAAATTTTACGAAATGGGCAAAGAGGTATTTCGAAGTGGTTTTATTTTCTCGTAAGTTGTGGCAATCTCTCTGCAGTTCTCTTGGCTTTCTCCCGCGATCTTTGATGTTATAAGCTTCTTTTTTTTTTTTTTTTAATACATCCATTTTCATTTGTTTTTTTTATTCAAGTGGAATGTTATTTCATCTGGAACATCATAATATCAAGGTTGATGTTATCTTGAAAATCTTAAACGGGGTCGTTTCTTCATTATTAAATTATGATTTTTTTCTCTTGAAGGACTTTGATTAATTAAGTTCCTTATTACATATATATATATATATATATATATATATATATATATATATATATATATATATATATATATATATATATATATATATATATATATGTATATATATTTTATATTTATATACATATATATATGGATGTATGTATGTATGTATGCATACATACACAAATACATGCATACATAAAATTATGTTTGGGATCCCAAACCTTGCTCGGGAGTAAATCTGCATAGGTAAAAATAGACTGCAGCTGAATTTACTGACTTGTATTACTCACCAAACAGGGGGTCAATTTCGTTGGTAATCAAAGGTAAAAGGTAAGTTTAACGTAATTATTGTCAAGTCAGTTAACTGAAGGTTAATGATGAAATTCCTTTACATGTAATTTGTGTGTGTGTGTGTATGTGTATATATATATATATATATATATATATATATATATATATATATATATATATATATATATATATATATATATATATATATATACACACATACATAATATATAATTCATATATAGGCTAATATATATATATATATATATATATATATATATATATATATATATATTATATATATATATATATATATATATATATATATATATATATTTCTAAAAAATCACAGTAGATGCACGTGAATTCAGTGTATAAGCCAATCCCATAGGTAAATGACAGGCAGAAGTTCAGTACCTGAACTTATGCCTGTGGGATTCGCTTTTATATATATATATATATATATATATATATATATATATATATATATATATATATATATATATATATATATATATATATATATATATATATCGAAAAAATTGCTAAATCGCTGAAATGATTCGTTCATCGAATTACTCAGATTTCAAGTTCGTCAGGTGTGAAATGAATTTTCACGGTGCTTGCTATCCAGCACAGAGATATGAATCCCAAATGATCCTCTTTATTTTCAACTTTCTTCGGTATTTGTTCATTCAAACTGATTGAATGAATAAATGAAATATAAGATTCAGGCCAAAGGTCAAGCGCTGGTACCTATGGGGTCATTCAACAGTGAAAGGGAAATTGAGAGTAAAAAGGTTTAATGGTGTAACAGGAGGAAAACCTCGCAATTGCATTGTGAAATAATTGTTAGGAGAAAGTGGAATGTATGATGGAAGCAAGAGAATATGAACGTAGGTACAGTAAAAGAAATTGATAGGGTTGCTGCCAGGGGCCAAAAGGAACTTTGCGAAGAACCTTAAGTAATACCTACAGTGTAGTGCGTGAGGTGCACTGAGGGCACAACCTCCCTACGGGGACAAATCATTGAAAGAATTTTTGTGAACGTTTCTTTGACGCTAATGCACAGCAAAATTTAGACTCGATGTTAAATTAAAAAGTTAAGTATACCTTAGTTTAACCAGACCACTGTGCTGATTAACAGCTCTCCAAGAGAGGGCTGGCCCGAAGGATTAGATTTATTTTACGTGGCTAAGAACCAATTGGTTACCTAGCAACGGGACCTACAGTTTATTGTGGAATCCGAACCACATTATAGCGAGAAGTGAATTTCTATCACCAGAAATAAATTCCTCTAATTCTTCATTGGGCGGTCGGAGAATCGAACGCGGGGCCAGCAGAGTTCTAGCCTTAATATTTGAGGGAGTTTGAGTACCTAAAGCCTTTTCAGTATTTTCCCTTCATATTTTTGATACATTCTTAAATTTCCATATATTCAAATTTCGATTGATTTTGAATTTGTAATAATTTTAAAGAATATTCGGACGTCAGTTTTTGTATAATGAATATAAAACCTGCTTTAATAAATAGAAAGGAAAATTTAGGAAATTTTCTTTTCATTAGTTAGAAATATGAAATTTTTTTCCGTTTTTGGAATTCAAAGAAAATTTTTCTGCAATGTTTACCTTAGATTCTTCACCTTGCGCATTATAAATTTAATGAATTTGTCTCAGATTTTTGTTTGGATAAGCAAATAATTGCAGTTATGTCAACCTAAAATTTTAAGAAATGAACATTTTCTCAAGATTCCATTAACCAGGTGTGTATTTAAGTTTTAATTTGCAGTTCTTCAGACTAAACTACTGATTGTCCACTTTTTTTTTAGTCATGAGATGAAATTTTACTCACCCTCTAACATGATTCTCCCATTCTTCGGACGGAATGAAAATTGTTTCACAAACTTCTTTCTCATGCTCTTATGGAAATGATTTTCCCTAAGTATTGCTAGAATAGGAAAAATTCTCTGTATTTTTCAAGATAAAACATTTTCCCCAGTTTTCTCTGCATAAAGGCCAAGGGTTTAACGTGGTGTTTTCATCAATATTTGTGATTTTCTCGTTCTCTGTCGGAGCGCAGGTGGTGAAGTATAAATATGAAACATCGATGATGGATCCAATGGTGAACGATTTTTCATTTGAGGCCGATATTGTTCTGCCAGAAAATATGTAGCTGACAATATTAAATGGACAAAAATTCCGTCAAATTACCTGGGAGAGAAAGAGGGAGAGAGAGATTGTTCTGCCCCCAAAAATGAAACTGAATATTAAATGGACAACAGTTCCGTCAAATTACATGGGGGCGGGGAGAGAGAGAGAGAGAGAGAGAGAGAGAGAGAGAGAGAGAGAGAGAGAGAGATTGTTCTGCCAAAAAAGAAAATATTAAATGGACAACAGTTCCGTTAAATTGAGAGAGAGAGAGAGAGAGAGAGAGAGAGAGAGAGAGAGAGAGAGAGAGAGAGAGATTGTTCTGCCAAAAAAGTATGTAGCTGATAATATAAAATAGACAACAATACCTTCAAATTACGAGAGAGAGAGAGAGAGAGAGAGAGAGAGAGAGAGAGAGAGAGAGAGAGAGAGAGAGAGAGAGAGAGAGAAAGGATTGGTATCAATTTAGTAGCCTTAAATTTGATTTTGATTGTCATTTTTGTGACGTGACTTGCCCTTCAGTCTGAGAGTCCTGGGTTCGATCCCGATATAAGTCAGAAATTTATTTCAATCACGCATGTGATTGGGTGTTTATTGTGTCCAAGACTGCCATTCTTATTCCGTAGATTTATTATTATTATTATTATTATTATTATTATTATTATTATTATTATTATTATTATTATTATTATTATTATTATTATTATTATTATACAGGTTCCACATATATTTATTCTTAAGTAGACTACGTCAGTTATAATTATTGTTATTCTCAAAGACATTAGTTGTCAATAATTATTATTCAAAAGGATCTTAATTATGATTATGAATTCATAATATTATTTTAAATAATCATCAATATTATTATTACTTATTGAGATGACAGTTTTTATTATAACTACGACTCTTATCATTATTACTTATTATATATTTATTCTTAATTAGGCTACGGCAATTATAATAATTGTTATTCACAAAGTTGTTAGTAATTGTTATAATTGCAAACACATCAATAATTATTATTCAAATAGTTATTGTTATAATTGCAAACACGTCAGTAATTATTATTAAAAACATATTATTTTTAGATGGACATCGATAACTGTTATTCAAAAAGATGATATTTAGTATCATGAATACTTAATATGATTATTATTATATTATTATATTATTATTACTACTATAATTATTATCATGAATACTTTATTATTATTATTATTATTATTATTATTATTATTATTATTATGACTGCTACTACTACTATAATTATAACTTATTATAACCAAGTAGCAGTCAATTACTTTGACATTTGGAATATCTATCAGCAGCATCGCCACAGTCGTAAACAAACCTCAAAACACTTTAATCTCCTCAACTTCTTCTCCTTCTTTTTCTTCTTCTTCTTCTTTTTCTTCTTCTTCCCTCGCCTCAGCAAGACACCAGCAGCTACACAACCGAAAATCCCTCTTTAACGTCACGCTCCATTGAAACTTAAAGTTCATTCGGGCTGCATCTTCCCTTTAACTATCTGCGGAGGTTCTTGGAAACAGTAAACATGGAATTATAGGAATATAAGTGTTGGGGCGAACGACACCCTCCGTCAGGGAGGCGGGTCCCCCTCCCCCCCTTCTCTTCCCTGTCTGGGGAAATGGAAATAATCGCTAACTGGGGAGTATCATTGCGTGTTATTGTCGCCCGTTATTGTTCTTGTTATTCATTCACGTGCTCCCGGCGGCGAATAACAGCCTCGTGCTTGTGCCTTCTCCTGCGTTTGGAGTTGGCCATAGGTTTTCTCTCTCTCTCTCTCTCTCTCTCTCTCTCTCTCTCTCTCTCTCTCTCTCTCTCTCTCTCTACATTATTTTCTTGGCAGATTTTTCTTTTTAGTTTTTTGTAAAAGAAAACTATTGTGCGGTTTTGTCTGCCCTTCCGCACTTTTCCTCTCCGCCCTCAGATCTTAAAAACTACTGAGGCTAAAGGGCTGCAAATTGGTATGTTGATCATCCTCCCTTCAATCATCAAACATGCCAAATGGCAGCCCTCTAGTCTCAGCAGTTTTTGTTTTATTCAAGTTTAAAGTTGGCCATAATTGTGCATGTGGCAACAATATAGGAGAGGCCGCCACCGGGCCGTGGTTAAAGATTCATAGACCGCGGCTCATACAGCGCTATACCGAGACCACCAAAAGATAGATCTATTTTCGGTGGCCTTGATTATACGCTGTACAGAAAACTCGATTGCACTGAAGAAACTTCGGCATATATTTTACTTGTTATTTTCGCGGTTGGGTTATTTTGCAGATTCGAGACTGTGCAGGTGTTGATTTTGTCGATTTTTTCTCTGTATATGTTTGTGTTTTTGTTCTTGTATATAAGGTTCGGCTGATGTAATAATTTTATTAGAAAAAATCTTCGTTTGCACATGTTTTTCTAAGGTGCAGAAATAATAGTAAATCAGCTGAGATAAAAATCTAGAATAAGCACACACATACATATACGTACAAACACACACACACACACACACACACACATACATATATATACATATATATATATATATATATATATATATATATATATATATATATATATATATATATATATATATATATATATATCTATTAGCCTACAGAGAAATAGGTCTTTCATTAGATGCTAAGAAGAAATAAAAAACTGAAGAAGGGCTTGTTGGAATCTTTTCCTACGGATTATTTGCAAAATTTTGAAAGGTACCGTATTAGATATGCATGCATATATATGACTCATACATATGAATGTATATATATAATATATAATATATATATATATACTGTATATATATATATTATACACACACACACGTATATATATATATATATATATATATATATATATATATATATATATATATATATATATATATATATATATATATATATATATATATATATATATATATATATATATATATATATATATATTATATATTATATATATACATTCATATGTATGAGTCATATATATGCATGCATATCTAATACGGTACCTTTCAAAATTTTGCAAATAATCCGTAGGAAAAGATTCCAACAAGCCCTTCTTCAGTTTTTTATTTCTTCTTAGCATCTAATGAAAGACCTATTTCTCTGTAGGCTAATAGATAATGAGGGATGGCTTCATAGATCCTTAGGATCTGCATAATTATTCATTAACTATTCTTCATCACAGTGTTGTAAGACCATGGTCTTTTTATCGCTTAGTACTTGATAAAATAAACAAAGCAAGGTTTTTTAGTCAAATGTTAATACTAAGGTTAAATTATTATATTATCTTCAATTTACTGAGAATGTTGTACTTATTTGTTTTCTGAGTCCGACCGGATTGGCAACCGAATAGTCATTTGTAGTCGTAGCCTGAGCGGAGAGAGAGAGAGAGAGAGAGAGAGAGAGAGAGAGAGAGAAGGCAATTACGAAGTAATTGAACGGGATCCTATACAAAGTCCAGCTTGCCTAACTGAATTACAACTGAAAGATTTAAACAGCAGAAAAGATATAAAGCAGACTAAGAGCCATTTCAATGAACAAATTTCATTTGTTGCGTGTCTGGTTCTTTAATGAATGGCTTCACTATCTTTTTTTCTTTTTCTTTTACTTTCGCAAAACAAATTCTTGCATATTCATACCAGACATTTTCAAGACCGGGGGAAAGGAAAGAAAGATGGAACGGTATACAAAAGTGGAAGGTTTTAAGACATTTCTTCCCGTTTTCAGGACACTCCGAATTTTCCTCGTTAAATGGAGGCCCTTTAAGAAAGCTGTAATAGTTTTAGGAAATATAGCCATTTTAATGGGGCGGGGAAAATGGAAAATATTGTGGGAGAGAACCAGCGAAATCAGACGAACGAATTTCAGTAATTTCCAAGATAGAATTCTGGGATATTCCTGAGAGGCATTTTTAGAATAAAGTCTGCTTATTCTTTTAATCTATCAGTCGCTGAATGGAACAATTGGTGATTACAGAGAACAGCTGCAAAAATATCTTCTCTGTAATCATAAATCTGCATCAAATTCAACTTTTAGGATGTAACGATATTTTTAAGAATATAATTCACTCCCTTTTCAGGTTGCTTATAACGTAGGTGAGGAAGCTAATTAAGATGAATGAACTGTCGTTATAAAAGAACAATTCAATCCTCAACATGATTACGCAAATTATTTCACAGTTTTGTCGTTGAGTTTTATTATTCCTGAATACAAAAACAGATCTAATGTAAAAATAATTCTTTCATAAATAAAATATTTCTTTAATACCGACAAATACTGTTTGTATAGGAATAATGCATAATCATAAGAGCAAAAGCAGAAACAAAACAAAAGGAAAACAAAAAGCACAAATAAATCTCAACTCAAAACAAAAAAAAAACAATTAGTGATAAAATACGGACTCATTCCTTGACGTTAGTTGTGTTTCCTACACGCGTCATTAATTTTCCCAATTAAGTGTAACTCATGGGTGAAAATTCTAATACGATTAATTTGGATTGTTCTGCTGCGGGAGTTATACCTTCCACAAATTTGTTCCAAGTGTTAAATCAATAGGAATGTATCGCATGCTTGGGAATTACCCCACAACCCCGTACATAATGGCTGTTGACTCGGGGTAGGCTGGAATTCTCAGTGTATGTGTGCTTATATGTTAGAGTGAACGTTCGTTCTCGGTGGGGATTTGTCGCTAAGAAACATTTTATATTAACGGTTCAGAATTTGTCAGCAGCTTAAAGGCCATCATTAAAATCTACTTTGTATTTCGTAGGATTTATCATGAATGTTTTGTATTTTTTTTTTTATACGTTGTTACAGTTGTTACAGCATCTCTCTCTCTCTCTCTCTCTCTCTCTCTCTCTCTCTCTCTCTCTCTCTCTCTCTCTCTCTCTCTCTCTCTCTCTCTCTCTCTGTAGACCCCTTTCCAACAATACTTGCTTTTTAAAAGTTGCTGGGAAGAGAACTTGGTGTCAGAGGTACCACCAAGTATTGTCAGCTATTCAGATGGGTATAAGTTGCAGCGGAACCTGTGGACAGCCAGTTTCCTTTCCGCTTCTGATCTCTCTCAAGTTTTAGTTGCCTCGTCATTTCACATTATGGAATGAAGAAAGTAAGCACAATAAGAGTTCCAGCATCTGCATGATGCTATTTTATTTTCAATATCAAGAGTTTCCCCATTATTAAACTAAAAACAATAAAGGTTCCTGAATACGACCCAGTGGAACACCAGGCTTGATAGGAGTAAGTTCATTAAAATCTCCATCATTTGATGTAGGTCAATCAGAAGAAACTGCTATAGAAACATTAACTACATAACCTAACTTTTAACATCTACTTTATAAACTTTGCGCCAAAGCCTTCTGACTAACCTAGTCAGAGCCACCATTAAAATCAATTTAAACGAGTCTGACCTTAAAGCCATTTACCATTAACCTTATACTGTATATATCGCACTGTAGACATGTACCACTTTTGAAACCGTCACAATACTGCATAATTTTCTATTTTGGATTTTTTTTTTTTTTTAACAAAATGTGCCGTTTTCTTACCGTCTGGTTTTTGTATGATCTTGTATCTCAGCAACCATATCTAACAACAGTGAAATAGGAAATATGTATTGACGGTGAAAACAGAAAATTAAACAAAAATTCCCTGCAGTAATCAGCTGAATTAGAACAGCAACAATAATTCTGAAATCTTGATTTATGAAGACAGAGAAGAAGAGAATAAAAAAAAGATGAAAACGATGTCCTGATAACTTACCAAATAATTTCGGAGGTTTGGAGGCCACACACACACTAAAAAAAAAAAATGGCAAAAAGAGAGGAAAGCATGCTTGATCGTGCCTTCAGTCATGAACCACACGCCCGCCAAGCGTATGAAAGGTGTTGACACCTAACGAGATTTGAAATGTATGAATGATTTATTGCCTGTTTCTAAATCAACCGAATTTTCTGATCAACTAACAAAAAATAAAAACAGGAAAAACTGATCTTGGAGTTTGAAATCGGATATTTCCACAGTTGCAAACACATAAGCCCTTTACCCTCCTGGATTTGTTATTTGTTCTCTCTCTCTCTCTCTCTCTCTCTCTCTCTCTCTCTCTCTCTCTCTCTCTGTATGGTATGATGTTTCGACTCCTGGACCCTCTTTCTCTTCTCTTCCCCTCCTTTATCCTTTGGCTGGGACCCCATGGCCTGGAATTCAAGCAAGATTCCAGTCAGTTAGTCAGTCCTCTCTCTCTCTCTCTCTCTCTCTCTCTCTCTCTCTCTCTCTCTCTCTCTCTCTCTCTCTCTCTCTCTGTTTGTGTGTGTGCTCCGGGATAGCGCATAAATACCGTGTCAAGACATGTGTTCTGAAGTCCCTCCTTGTCAACAAGGTTTGGTTTCTTGTTTTTACAAACTTGTTTACAAATATAACAGGAAAATGTCAGGGATAAAGGTACCTTTCCTCTCTCTCTCTCTCTCTCTCTCTCTCTCTCTCTCTCTCTCTCTCTCTCTCTCTCTCTCTCTCTACATGAGAGCAGTAGCCTGATCTGAAAACACAGTGAGCTCATAATTATTCGTGAAGACATTTTCTGAAAAATATGAATTATCAGATTTCATTTTTTCCATTGCCTTGTTTTTTTCCTATATATTTTTATTACTTCTCGCAGAATATTAGTATTGCTAGGCCTTCTGATGTTTACGATATTCTTGTCGCTTTTAACGCCTTGAGAAAGGAAGACCATAGAAAGACAGGAAACGCTGACCACAAACTGAGTTAACTATATACTTACATGTATATATAGCGTATATATATAATATATATAGATAGATAGATAGATAGACAGTCACAGCAAAAAAACTCCGAACACCCCCTTTAAATGAACTAAAATCAGAACAGTGTTATAAAAACGGAAAATGATAGGCAATTATTCAATATCTTGACATTTCTCCATTATTTTTAAGTACATCTCTTAATCTTCTTGGCATAGAATGAGCTAGATCTATAAAATTCTTTAAAACAGTGTGCATCCATTTCTTCAAACCAAAACTTCCTGATCGCACCCTTCAACATGGGCAAGGATGTTTTCGCTTCTCCCATGGCATTCAGTGGTCGTTTCATGTAGGCCCAGCAGTTTTCTATTGGATTTAGGTCTGGTGAATCACCAGGCCAATTCAATTTCTGAATATTGTGTTCCTCAAACACCTTTTTAGCATCTTTTTATCGATGGCACGGGGCTCCGTCATGCATAAAGACTCGCATCTCTAACAGATCTTTATAAAGGACAAGTTCGTTCTCTAAAACATTAACAGACGTACTGAAAAATAACGGAGAATACTTAAAAATAATGGAGAAATGTAAAAATATTGAATAAAAGGTAATAAAACAAAAACTTTGTTCTGATTTTTGTTCATGTTAAGGGGATGTTCGGGGGTTTTTGCGGTGACTATATACATACACACACATATATATGTATGTGCATATATATATATATATATATATATATATATATATATATATATATATATATATATATATATATATATATATATTTAAAGGAGAGTGTGTGTTTGTGTGTGAATGATTGTGTGTGTGTGTGTCCCGTATTTGTAACGTAATAGATGTAAAAATTCTTGCCTAACTGATACTTTTGTACTGTTATAATACTCACCTATGTGAAATGCACCTAATTAAGGTAATAACATTTTTCAGTAAAATCATTATTATTCTAATTACTATTAATATTGTTACTTTTCATGAACTGCAATATAAGCGTCATTCACAGTATAATAATCATCCAACGAATACAAGTTTATATTATCCATTTTGCAGCATGACTTCTAATAGAATAATGGCTGTTGCCACTGATACAATGTATTTACCCAGAAAAAAAAGTACCCGAGAGAGAGAGAGAAAAAAAAAATTTTTTTCCATAATTTACGAATTTTATTTCATCTAATAAGGTATCTCTTTTCAGCTTTCTGTTTCCTTCCACATGTTAAACCTGGGCATATTATTCAGAATAAATCAGTACAAAAAAACAATTGCCTATATTTTTCTTTAGAGTTATTACAGTATAACTAGTGCAGATAAAATATACTAAGTGTAATTTGAAGTTTGTAGTGAAATAACAGGAAAAGGATGTCAACCACTTCAGTACATTTGGAAGAATGTCTTGACTTCATCCATACAGCTCAAAGTTCTTGAACATCAGATACCATAAGTGATAGGAAATAGGAAGATTTATCGACCCCTTGCTTTTCATTAAAAGATTATGCTATGAAAACTCGTGTAAGAGTCAGCATCTACTTCCATTTAAAATGAACGCGTGGAAATATAACCCATTTCATCTTCCAATAGCATAAAAATAAAGTCATTAAGTACATCCACAAACTTTCAAATAAATTAGTGAACATTTCTGTTCTGCAGAAATTAGAGTGGCTTCATTCCTCAGCGGAAGCGGCGGTTCCATTTAAAAGATGAATGATTATTCTGTACTAACTACCGCTCTGCGTTGCTGATGGTTTGGAAGAGAGACAGTAACAATTGTTTGATCTTGCTGAGACGACAAGTTTGCATCCAGACCATGAACAGTAACGCTCGAGGGAATATTTCATTTAACATTAATGTTATTTTAATACCTTCTTATCAGCTATTACTTTTGTCGAACGTTAAAATATTAATGAATGAAAATTAGTTTTTATTTTTTAGACATCGATAATTTGCTTCCCAGGAGTGACAGATGTATGTATGTATGTATGTATGTATGTATGTATGTATGTATGTATGTATATGTATATAAATAAAACATCATCTCTATAGCTTCCATACATTTGACTTCCTAATTCGCTTCATCTAAGTTTTTTGTAACCCCCAAAAAGCATTTGGTTCCCTCAGCTCCACGCGTTCCATCATCCAGCAGAAGCCTTTGCCCCTGAGGTCTGAACCAGGGAAGGAAAGGGAACTAGCAACCTTTCCCTTAGCTCTAGAAAAGCCCCTTGGTGCCTTTCTGTCAGAGGCCAGGGGACAGGGAGTCGGGTTCCACTATGTTGTAGGGGAATCGGAAAACCTTTCTCCAGATTCCCCTGAAGAAGAAATGAGGCGCGCACAGATGCTCATATCATTTAGATGTTTCCTTCGTATGGTTCGTTTATTAACAAACGATAACATTTCCTTTCTAGTTTGCTAGGAAGCCCTGTTATTGCCTACGCGCATCTGTCAGTGGCGTGTCACTCAAAATGCAGTTATCTTGTAATCACAGCGACGAAAGGGAATTGAATAATGATGTTGTCCCCATATAGGCTCACCATGTCATATGTCAGCGATGTTCATCCGGCTCGTGAATAATTCATCTTGTGCATTGTTCGCTTTCTGCTGCCTAAATTTGTTCATTCATTTATCTCGGCATTTTGTTTTATACGTTTGCAGATTGTCATTCCGTATATAATTATGTATTTGGTAAATTATTTGCCTATTCACTGGTTTTTTTTCGGGGTTGGGGTTGGGGGAAGTTCATCATTACGTGTTTCTAGTTTAGAAACACGCCCATGCAATTCATATATACAGTATATATACACACATGTACATATATATGTACATACACACACACACACACACACACACACATATATATATATATATATATATATATATATATATATATATATATATATATATAAATCAGTTAGCATTTAAAGGTTAATTTATAGACTTTTTGGGGGGTTTCTTCTGGCTGGAGTTAAACGAAAACAAATGAGACAGTCCTTATGTCTACAAATGAGACGCGAGATTTCAGTGCACAATGTCTTAATATTTTTATTGGCTTCGTGAACGTGTCTATATCGCTGTAGAAATGCTCATCTGTAGGTCAGTTCCTCTGTGAATATGATCTTTCATTTTTCTTCTCTGCGTCGTATTCTGACTTACCCATTTCCATAATTATTTTGCTATTGATTATCGCTGACGACAATTCTACACTCAACACCCGCCATGGAGGTGTGTTTAACCCTGTTGCGTCATACCGAAGGCGGTGTTTTACGCTGTTGCGTCATACCGAAGGCGGTGTTTTACGCTGTTGCGTCATACCGAAGGAGGTGTTTCGCGCTATTGCGTCATGCCGAAGGTGGTGTTTTAAGCTGTGGCGTCACACCGAAGGCAGTGTTTCGCGCTATTGCGTCATACCGAAGGCGGTGTTTTACGCTGTTGCGTCATACCGAAGGAGGTGTTTCGTGCTGTTGCGTCATGCCGAAGGTGGTGTTTTAAGCTGTTGCGTCATACCGAAGGCCATACAGAAGGAGGTGTTTCGCGCTATTGCGTCATACCGAAGGCGGCGTTTCGCACTACTGCGTCATGCCGAAGGCGGTGTTTTAAGCTGTTGCGTCATAATGAAGGCGGTGTTGCGCGCACTGGTTTTTGCACATTGAAGTCCGTCAAGCTTTCCGTTATGAAAAACTAGCAAACGAGCGATGTGACCTCAGGGCGTCGGCAGATCACCAGACTTAGTTAAGCTCGTCATAAACAGCGCTTTTTTTACGACGCGTCCCCCGGACTGGCAAACGCCGATTTTTCGGTCATTAGACACCCATTTTTTTAACGTCCTGTGTTATTGCCTCATATCCATTTCGCCCCCCTTCTCCTCTGTCTCTATTAAAAAGCACTTGCCGAAGTAGAGAGAGAGAGAGAGAGGAGATCCAATAAATATGTTCTGGTAAAAAACATGTAGCTGACAATATCAAATGGAAAACGATTCCGTCAAATTAAAGGAGAGAGAGAGAGAGAGAGCGAGAGAGATTGTTCAGCCAAAAAATATGTAGTTGACAATATCATATAAACAACGATTTCGTCAAATTACATGAGAGAGAGAGAGATTGTTCTGCCAAAAAAGATATGTTGCTGCCAATGTTAAAAGAACAACGATTCCGTTAAATTACATGAGAGAGAGAGAGAGAGAGAGAGAGAGAGAGAGAGAGAGAGAGAGAGAGAGATTGTTCTGCCCAAAAAAATATGAACAACGATTCCGTCAGATTACAAGAGAGAGAGAGAGAGAGAGAGAGAGAGAGAGAGAGAGAGGTGGTTATATACGTTTTCTGAAAAAGAAAGGCATTCGTCATTTATCTGGGTTATTTTTCCTTTGATAACATCAACTATTACCCCTCGCTTGGCTTCGGAATTTGAAGGGTTCTAAATCTAACCCCTCCACTTAAAGAGTTTCTTTTTCATGTTGTCCGATACGTTGGGTTTTTCTTTTTACTTATTTTATTCTTTTTATAGGGTTGGTTAGAACTTTGATGTGAGTGAAGATATTTAAGGTTTTATTGCGTTGGTGACTCATTTTGTTATTATTATTATTATTATTATTATTATTATTATTATTATTATTATTATTATTATTATTATTAAGGTAGGTTGAAACTTTGATGTAACTGTAGGCTTTTTATGGTGTTTTATTGCGTTGGCAGTGTATTATTATTATTATTATTATTATTATTATTATTATTATTATTATTATTATTATTATTATATGCAATTCCTAAAAGCTACAAATATTGTTAAACATTCATGAATATCATTTAGTGTCTTATTACTCTTATGTTTCTTTTGTCTAGCTTCCTTTGTTGTCTAAGAAATGCTCATAAACCTTTTACTTTCTGTATGCACGTAATTATCACTTGCTCTTTAATCCCTCTGTTGTAGCCTTTTTTGGCTATAACTCTCTGTTCAAGTCTTGGCGTTCAGTTTTCATGATGTTATTTATATATTTGTTTTATATTTATTGCTTTTTGATTTCTCTATAGTAATGTCAGTACTGTTGACTTATATATATGTATGTATGTATATGTATATGTATATATATATATATATATATATATATATATATATATATATATATATATATATGTATATATATATATATATATATATATATATATATATATATATATATATATATAAAAGTCAACATACATATACATACACACACACACACACACACACACACACACATATATATATATATATATATATATATATATATATATATATATATGTAATTTAATCGATTCTGTAATTTTGCATCCATATGATTATGACATGAACATTGCCCAGATCTGTATGTCATAAAATTTCACCCGCTAACTTGTTCCTCAGCGAGAAGATTATTACTGCATGCGAATTTGTTTTGAAATAAGTCAGCTGAGAGATTAATCTTTTTTCTATTCCATAGTTTTTTAAATTATTTTCTTCATTTAAATTTCCTTCTATTATTAAATATGGTTGTTAGATCATTTATTCTTATTTACGATCGTATGAAAGGTATCGTTCTTTTTCTCTTTATTTCAGGTTTTGCGGATATGAAAAGTTAATGTTTTTTTTTTCCCGATCATTAATTCAGTGAGAATAAGTCATCTATACGAATTAAATATCCTTCTCTGACGGATACAACGATTAGTCTTCTCTTTCTCCTCCTCTATCATGCCTTTCAATCTTCTGTTTAAAGTTATCATTCTCTCTCTCTCTCTCTCTCTCTCTCTCTCTCTCTCTCTCTGTCTTCTTTATGTAATAATTGTGTCTCCCTTCTACGATCTTTTTTTGTTCCTCACTCGCTGTTACACATCGAGGCAATTTCCTCCCCTTCTACATAATAATAACAGTCTCCCATTATTAGGAACTTGTGTTACAGCTGAGAATTAATTTCTCTATTCATCCTCTCTCTCTCTCTCTCTCTCTCTCTCTCTCTCTCTCTCTCTCTCTCTCTCTCTCTCTCTCTCTTAGTTTAATGGGGCGATGTTTCCCTTCTCGTTGTTTAGGAAGCTTTTGTTATTAAATGTGAAGTTATTTTCACTTATATACTTACTAAAGCTACTAATTCTCTTGCAGAGGCATAAATGCTTTCGTCTTCTGTTTTCAAGTTGTCGCGGTTTATGTAGAACATTTTATTCGACTAATCCTTGTTTTTCTGCATTTTTTTAAATGCGTCTAGATTGTTTTTATTCAGAATCGTGTTTTTGTCAATGTTCTTCATTCATTATATTTCGTCTGCAGTTTTATCATGATTCTTTTTGCAGTGATTTTCAAAGTGTTTATAAATTTTATTTTGTAAGTTTAATGTGGTTATGCTCGTTTATTTTGACGGATGGTGCATATATGAATGTCTCTATGCACATATGTTTGATTTCATATATGTAAGTATATATGTGTGTGTGTATATGTATGTTTGCGTGTGTGTGCATGTGTCTGTGTATGTGTGTAAAGACGACCAAATTAAATGGTATATCATTCAACTACTGCTCCTATCACTAACCAACTGAAGCCCATACTTCTGCTGTCAATTTATAAAAATTCTCTTAAGAAATATGAATATCTCACTCTTTATTATTTTGTCTTCCAACCCACTTTGATAAAAAGTTTAACTCGGTACGTTCCCTTCTCTCTCTCTCTCTCTCTCTCTCTCTCTCTCTCTCTCTCTCTCTCTCTCTCTCTCTCAAGCAACAAACAAACAAACATGCCTTACAGCAAGTAAATCATTCCCATTATTGGTTTAGGACAACTGCAAAATTGGTTTGACATCTAGTCTATATCTGAAAGCAAAATCCTTTAAAAGCTTTTCGTCATTTATATATTTAGATGTGAAATCAGAAAAAGGTCAGATAAAAATGGTGAATAGGAAAGTTGATGGAACAGAGATAACAAAATATAGGTAGAAAATATTCATTATTTATATTTTTGTCATTATGTTCGTAATTATTATTACTTTCACGTTTTTTGCGTTGCTGTTCTTGTTAAAGCTATAATATACAGAAGTTAATTATCTGCTGTTTAGTCAAGCACAGCGCGTAAAAATTGCCTGAATGTATTGCGCGCCGAGTTATCAGGAGAAAATGAAGAACGTAGAAAGCAACCTTAGATTTTCATTTTGTGTGTGTGTGTGTGTGTGTGTGTGTGCGCGCGCGCGCGCGCGCGCGTTGCGTTACAACTCCCTGTGTCTAATAACTATCACGCCCTTCTCCGCATTTCTTTGTTGTGACTTTTCCACAAAAAAACCGAAAAGTTGTTTGCTTTGTAGTATAGATCTTTTCGATTACGCCGGCGTCTTGATTCATACTCCCCCCATTCCATTTTTCTGCTGTGGGTGAAAATATAAGGGTCAAAACCACCTTGCAACGCCGTAATATTATCACCCCTAAGTGCCTCGAACTTCATATAGTTCTCCCTCTGTGGTCGGGCATTGTTGAAGCAAATAAAAAAAGAATAATCTTTGGTTTCTGTGCGTTCAGGTGTACTGCTTTTTCTCTCTTTTCCTTTCTTTCTCCTGCTTTTTCTTTCCTTTCCCTCTTCTTTTCTGTGAAGAGATATTACTTCAAGGGGGGACAGTTTTTTAAATACGCAAAGAGTTTCCCAGAACCGGACTTGTTTTTTTTTTTTAACCACACTTTGAAATTTACACCTGGAATTTCTGGGAAGGAGTGCTGGAGTTTTTCTTTGCTTTCTCGGTGGGATAAAATAGAATCTAATTTTTTCGTTATCTTTTTTTTTTATTTATCCAAAAATAATGTCGACATCTGTTTACGTTGTGCTTGCAATTTCTGAGAACAAGGGCCGGTTGTTCAACTACCTCGTTGTCTGAGTACGTTGAAGTGTAAGCTTTCACAATTTTGTGGAATAAAAATGGCCAGCACATCTGTTGATTTGTGAACAAACATCCATTAGATATATTTTAGCTGTGATTCACAGATAATTATTGACTTCACCGTGTAGGAGAGTATCTCTGGAGATTTGGGAATATATATATATATATATATATATATATATATATATATATATATATATATATATATATATATATATATATATATATATATATATATATATATATTATATATATATATATATATATATAATATATATATATATATATATATATATATATATATATATATATATATATATGTGTGTGTGTGTGTGTGTGTGTGTGTGTGTGTGTGTGTGTGTGTCTTCATGATTGTTTGCATTTGCTCATACATGCTGACAATAATTTGTAAACGCACAAATATGGGTCGAATCTCAGAGTAAGGAAGGATCTTAATAACTCAAGACAGTGCAAACTGTTAAGTGATAATTAAAGAAGTTGACTGATTTTATAGCAAACACTGGTGTCGCAAATGAGATCTTTCCGGTTTCAAAGTGCCCATTGAAATCAAAGAAGCAAAGTTAGCATAAAGAGATGGGCGTCAAAAGTCAAGGGCGTGTAATCTTCCTTCCATGCCTGTACTTACAATCTGGCCACACAAGGAGAATAAATGAATGGAATTTGAAATGGTACTTTCTGTACTATTTCCGGGTTTCACTTTTCAGTGCTTGACCCAAAGTCAGTCCAGTCACGTCACTGCTTTCCTGGAAATGTCATCTGATTTTTAGGTAATTAGTTCACGGTTATCTTCTTATTTTTCCCGCGCTTGCTTCATTTAGTTTTCAAGCATTACTGGAGTTTTTCCTTTTTGTGTTATTAGTAGGAATGTAATGACAGCCGCTCCGCCCGAGTTAGGCATGAAAAAAACCATTGAACCAATTAGCTCTCCAAACCAGCTCTTCAAAACTGGGTAAAATCGGTAATAACATTTCGTTTATTTCTCACACTTTTCATTTCAAATAAGTACTGTATGGATCATATGGCAAAGGTAACGCAGTAATTGAGATCATTAGTCAGTAAAAGCTTTGTTATTAATAATCTTTTTTTTTTTTTACGGATACCCAGTGTACTTGGAAGGTCACTCGGGATGCAGCAGTGCCATAACAGATGGCATGCAAAGGTCGTATCTCGTTCAGATACTTATGTTATAATTAACGTTCATTAATTAGGCTCAAAATGAGATATTCTATGTGTCACATTTGTTGACCGGGATTTTTTCAGGCAGCTCTTTCCTCCGACTCATTATATTAGTAGTTTTTTGTGTATTTTGATGGCGGGACCAGTAACTTTATTCGACCCTTCCACAGGGAAGGAGTGCATTAACTTAAAGAGATATACATTCACACATAGTTGTAACAACTAAAAAAAAATTACAATGCAAATATAATTTTTTTGTTGTTACAACTATGTGTGTATGTATATCTCTTTAAGTTAATGCACTCCTTCCCTGTGGAAGGGTCGAGCAAAGACCTAGTAATGGTTAAAAAAGAATTGCCAGTATCATCAGATCAATGTGGATGCATATGCTGATATCGAAAGACTTACGCATGAGATGGGTCCTAGAATTCGGGACAACGCTATAACATTTATTTGAATGATTTAAATGAAAATGCTTCTTGGAGACTATCCCTTGCCTGGCAGATCAGATATGTTGTTGACATAAAGGGTCTTAGTTTTCATATATATACGAGTATATATACAGTATATATATATATATATATATATATATATATATATATATATATGTGTGTGTGTGTGTGTGTGTGTGTGTGTGCGCGCGTGCGTATGTATGTATGTGTGTATATACATGTGTCCGCGTGCGCGCGTTTGTGTGATTTTCATAGATATCTATGTATGTATAAAGTAGGTACATTCATCTCAACGAGTGAAAATAGGTGCAAAGTTGTTTTAATTCAAGAAGGATCAGTTAAGGTTAGGACTCGAAACTTCTGTTAAATTGCTATGCCTGCTGTGTACCTTAACTCTCTCTCTCTCTCTCTCTCTCTCTCTCTCTCTCTCTCTCTCTCTCTCTCTCTCTCGTTTAAGTACGCGGACAGCTGGCAGGGTTTTTCGAAAAAATTGTGTTATATATTACATCGCAGGTGCGAACGTTTCACATTGTCACTGTAATTCTATTTCACTCTTTTTAACATCGTGGTTATTTGGGAAATAAATAAATATGCTTGATAATGAATTTTCGTTTTTGGTTGTGACCATTTTTTTCCTCTATCGGATTTATTTGTAATAAATGTAAATTGGTTTATGTTTTGAAGTTCATGGAGTGTTACGAATTTTAGACGAAGCTTGACATATTTATTCATGCATTGTAAACTCGAAGCATTTGTTTCCGTGATTTTACTAGCAAGTATGTTTTAGAAAAATTAAAAGGTAGTATTTATTCTGATGAAAATTCGGTTGGGGATCCATTCAAATTGCCATCATCTTGTTTTGATATTATTGAACAACCTTGGTGCCTAGACTAGTAAAAATGATTATTTCAGGGAGGTCCTTGTAAGTGACCAAAACGAAGAAGTTTCTTGTGATTTTTGCAAAGGAAGCAATGTATTCTACGAATTATTATAGGAAGGAAAGTTGATGTGCGAATTCATGATTGCTTCTTAACGTGAAATGTTACTGGAGATGAATATAATGGAATCATGAATAGATGACATGAATGCTATGAGTTGTAGGTGAATTTCGAAGAGCTTTGAGAAAAGTATTCTGAGTGAAGAAGGCTTCTATGTTGAATTTGTCGATAATGTGGTCTTGAATTATCACGGTAAAGGCGAAGGTCGCAGGACTGGATATTTTGGAAATAGATCCCGTGTGGCAATATTGATTCGTACCAAAAATAACCGGAGATATTACTCGAAAGAGAAATGACCATGGCAACCAAGTGTGTTTTCGAGTGCCTTCCTGGAAAGTATGGCGACACTTTTTGATAATAAACAGGAAGATTTTTTGCTTATATTGTTTCCTCAGCACCTGCTAAATAAACTAGTTTTTTTATTGATCAGTTTTGACAAATTTAAACCAGGGTCAAAAGATATGTTCAAGAATCTCTCTCTCTCTCTCTCTCTCTCCCTCTCTCTCTCTCTCTCTCTCTCTCTCTCTCTCTCTCTCTCTCTCTCTCTCTCTCTTTGTTCGTCAGCAATGTGTATTTTTGTCAGAAACTTACTCACATAATAGTCACACGAGTGCTGTGCAGTGTTCCCCTAATTTGATTCTCCTCATTTGCGTGGCATTTTCAAACGGAAGTTTTCCTTTGAGAATGAAGAGATATTTGACGAAAGAAAAGTTGGGGGTAAAACAAAATATGTGAAGGCGCAACGGCACCGAAATCCTAATCTAATACCGGAGGATTGCCCGTGTGTATGGAACGCTCGACATTCAAAAGACAAAAGCAGTTTGCGAGAGAACCTTTGTGGCGTATGACAATCCATCCCGTAATTTTATTTTTATTTTTATTTTATTCCGTTTAGCTTTGGAACACCTTCAGAACGGAGCAGAAACAGGTAATTAAGTTTTGTCTTTGGCTCCTGCTATTCCTTTTAGTAACGACGCGAATTATCTTTTCTGGGTTTATGGAAAATGTTAATTGTTTGAAAAGGGAAGTAGGGGGCTTGAATTAACGCCGCTTTTCACGGGAAGAGCATCTGTTCCACTTCTCTTGTAGCTGGGTGTTGGGGAGAGAGAGAGAGAGAGAGAGAGAGAGAGAGAGAGAGAGAGAGAGAGAGAGAGAGAGAGAATACATTTCTCTTAGCTCTGAGAGAGAGAGAGAGAGAGGAGATTAAGAGGCCTTTACCTTTGATGTATTGAGATGATATTTACGCACGGATATGTGTTTTATGTTAGAGTTGTATCAAAACGATTTTTGATAAGGGAACAGTTCAGCTCAGGCCTTGCAGTATGGGTCCTTTCCATTATGTGATGTCGGTAGAACCTTCTTTTTATATTTTTATTCCGTTAAAGCCAGACGCCGTATTCGGATGCATTGTCTTTGTCATATGCGTTCCCTGGAGGATCTGCGATTCGTGATGTTTTGCACTTGCATTCTGTATTCGTGGATAATGTTCCTATTTATAGTTTCTCTGCCTTTACAGTATCTAGAAATATTATTGCTTGGACACTGGTGCGAGACAAAGAGTTTCATACATACAGACATACGCAAACGTGTGTGTGTGTGTATATATGTATATATATATATATATATATATATATATATATATATATATATATGTGTGTGTGTGTGTGTGTGTGTGTGTGTGTGTGTGTGTGTACACCTGCTCTTTATGCGTGCGCGTTTATATGTACATACGTTTATCTAAATTCTCCAGAATATTTCCAAATCCTTCGAATTTCCATTTACTTTGCAGATTTGTTATATAATATAAGGCCTCCAGGCGTCTCGAAGCGCCCCAAAAAAAACTTGGGCAAAAGATAAAGTCTCGTTCATTCCTTGACGAAAGAAGAGGAGGCAACGTTTGAGTATGATCATATCATCGGAGAGCCCCATACCGCTTTTATTTGACAGTTCAGAGGTTGTCAAAAAACACGTCAGGGTATCGAAATATGACATCCCAAGGGATATTGGGTTTTTTTATGCTGGCAGTTTTTTCGGTAAGGGCCTCTACAGATGACATCTCCAAAATGGAAGAGGCAAAGGTTAAAAGATAAAAAATGTGACGGGAATTTCATAGATTCTCTCTCTCTCTCTCTCTCTCTCTCTCTCTCTCTCTCTCTCTCTCTCTCTCTCTCTCTCTCTCTCTCTCTCTCTCTCACTTTATTTGACGTTTGTGTTTAGCTGAAAAGGTAAGTGATGGTAGCCGTGTAAAAACATAATCATTTTTAAGCCTAAATTGTTTAATGTATTATATATATATATATATATATATATATATATATATATATATATATATATATATGTGTGTGTGTGTGTGTGTGTGTGTGTTTATGTGTATGTCTGTATTAATTTGTATATATATAGATAGAGATAGATATAAAGTATGTGTATGTATATATATAATAAATATATATGTATATATATATATATATATATATATATATATATATATATATATATATATATAGATGTGCCGATATTATCTTGATGTGATGGTACTTTGTTTTTTTTTTCACAGAATATTTTCAGAGGCATTGTATAATCACCTGAATCTCCGCAAATCTGGAGCATATAATCATTATAATATCATGAGTTAGGAACGCCTGAAAGCATTTGTAACAAATCTGGTAAATACATAAATAAAAGACTTGTTCATAGAGACCGATGAAAATAGTAATCAATTAATATTCAGAATGGTAATAAATATGAATTTGTACGTAAGAAAATTTGTAGAATGTTTGTTATTATTGTTACTAATATCAAGATTTTAACAAGACTTTACATTTACTTTACAAAACAAAACAACTCTTTTCGGAGTTGACTTTATTTGGTAGTGTTGAATGTCTGCTTGTAAGTAATAGTAATGTGTGCAACCGTTAACGATGAAGATCCCTGTTATTTTTTTGCTTTGTTATTTCTATAAATGACCTATTTTGTATTTTAGACACCATCTTAAAAGGAAATATCGTGGTACGTAATTCAGTTATCGATATCTACGTAAAAACCGAGTGTTTAGGCAAGACGAAAAACAAAGGAAGTGTAGCTCGGTAAAACGCTCTTACAGCTGGCTTCCTTGAGAAAACCTCCATGTAAACAAGAGCTAACAAATAAAATCCCTCGGAACGCGAACCGACAAGAAAAAGAGAAAAAAGAAAACCGTTTTATATATCCAGTTGTCTCGGTAGATTTGGAAGAAATCGCTTTCATCAGGGCAATAAGTCCCCTGGAATTACATTGTTTAAAACGGCATGAAATGGAAAGGGTTTCTTGATCGGGTGAGAGAGAGAGAAAGAGGGAGTGAGAGAGAGAGAGAGAGAGAGAGAGAGACAGGGAAAGAGCGTGAGAGAGAGAGAGAGAGATAGGAAAAGAGCGTGAGAGAGATAGAAAGAAAGAAAGAGGGAGAGAAAGAAAAGAGAGAGAGAGAGAGAGGGAAAGAGAGAATGCAAGAGAGAGAGAGAGAGAGGGAAAGAGAGAATGCAAGAGAGAGAGAGAGAGATGGGAAAATAGCGCGAGAGAGATAGAAAGAGAGAGGGAGAGAAAGAAAAGAGAGAGAGAGAGAGAGAGAGAGAGAGAGAGAGAGAGAGATAGGAAAAGAGCGCGAGAGAGATAGAAAGAGAGAGGGAGAGAAAGAAAAGAGAGAGAGAGAGAGAGAGAGAAGATATCTTTATGTCTGTTATAGCTCATTTATAATATTTTTTTTTTATTTTTTTTTTTGCCAATGTTATCGATTGTATTTGTACACGACTTCATATAAACTCATTCATATCGAGAATTTATATGTTTATGGCTTTCATAATAGCATAAATAAATATTTTTCAAGTTAATGAGAGTCTCTGTTCATTTACTTATCAGTTTTATGCCTTCCCCTTAACTTCTTTAAATAAATTCCTCCGTGATATTCTTATCAGAGCAGCATTCCAGTCGAGGGAATAAAAATTGTAGAACGGAATCATACAGTGATATAATTGATGAGGTCGATATTCAGCAGTTACAATTTTCTCCTCAAAAGGTTTTGTGGGCATTGAAAAGTTTCTGAAATTAAAATTCTGAATTCTCTAAATCTTCGGCTTAATATCCTCACTCAATGAGTAAAATATTTATCATCAAGATTTCTCGTGTCGCAGACATTAAAAAGTTTCGGAAATGAAAATTCTAAATTCTCTAAATCTTCGTTTCAATATCCTCAATGAAGAGCAAAATATTTATCATCAAGCCCTCGCTTGTTCGGAAATGAACATTCTAAATCTTCGTTTTAATATCCTCACTCAGTTGGCAAAACATATATCGTCAAGATTTCGCGTGGCCAATTTGATCGCGATAATGGACGCAGCAAGAATTTCCTTCCTTTCCAGCGATGAATAAATTAACGGAAGCAAAATACCGAACTTACTGTTCATTACTGTTGGTGGCTTACGCGTCCTGGTGCTCTGGTTCACTTACCGCGAATCGAAAAATGATCAATTTCACTTCACAAAGAAGAAGACTCTTTTGAATTCTGTGGGTCGGTAGATCAAAGCGAAGATTAAAAGTGTCCCGGTTCTTTTCGATCATTGTTTGGGGGAGAATAAAGGTTAAAATGCTCTCCAGTCTTCCTGTCATTAGCCCGTTGATGATCGACTGAACATCGTACAAAGTTGAAACAGAATGCGAGGATGAGAGGAGGGAATAGAAAGGAGGATTAAAAGACCAGAAGTGCAAAGACTGGGAAATCAGTGACTAGTGAAGAGAAAGAATGTAATATAAAAGTTCGAAAAAAAATATGTATGTTAGAAAAATGGAACAGGGAAATGTGATTAGAAAAAGGATTAAGAGTAAAGAAGGGAAAAACGTCTTTAATGTAAGTACAAGGGAATCGGTGAGAAGAAAGATGAATGATTCAAAGAATTAATGCGGTGTGATGCGTGTAACAATGAAAGAAGGGAAGAAGTTTAGGGGCGAAGAATAATGACTATATATATATATATATATATATATATATATATATATATATATATATATATATATATATATATATATATATATATATATATATATATATATATATATATATATATATATATATATATATATGTACATATATATATATATTTATTATATGCATATATATGTATATATATGTGCGTGTGTGTGTGTAATGTGTGTATGTATGTATTATGTGTCTGCCTAAGTTTTATGCACACTGATTTTCATCTTGCTTTTGTTTTATTATCTGAAGACACTTCCCTGTAATGAGTAACAATGCTTTGTTGCAAAATATAAATACAAGCTTGTGTATGTATACATAAGGAGAATGAATATGTATTAGATTATTAAATCTAATTGAAGTTAACGGATATAAATGTTTCTCTAGTTCTCTGGTTCTTCCATATTTCCTTATTATTACTATTTGACAGGTACAGAACGTGGGTAATTACCTGCCAGTGGCAGAAGTAACGAAGTGAAGAGTAGGGAGAGAGAGAGAGAGAGAGAGAGAGAGAGAGAGAGAGAGAGAGAGAGAGAGAGAGAGAGAGAGAGATCATCCATTGATGCTAGGTCCGTTTCTCTTTGCCTTTAGATCTAACCTTTAAGGTGACCATTGTGTGATTTCAAAGCCTTCTTTTATTTATCTTTTCGTCTCGCCTCTCCCTAGAGAGAGAGAAGTAGAAAGAGAGAGAGAGAGAGAGAGAGAGAGAGAGAGAGAGAGAGAGAGAGAGAGAGAGAGAAAGGCCTCAATACCAAATTACTTTTCGGCCTCGTCCTTCTAAATTACACACAGGAATTAGTTTCACGTTTTCTTCTTTTGTTCAGTGGACTTGGGTTTCTCTTTGATCGGTATTTTGTACATAAAACTGGGATTATTAATAAAAAGTTTTCAATGTCTGCTTATTTATAGTACCGACTTATTTATTGGTCTAATCTTTGAATGGAATGATGCATCTCTTATTTTTCATTTTCACGTTTCAATTCGCTTGCCAAACTGGTTTATTTTTATGTGTTTTGTTTTTTTATTTGATGGAAAAGAAGCGGGACAATTCCAGGCTTTAATAATACGAAAGATGAGGAAATAGAAGTTAGGATGGTTGGTGAGGGGGTGGGGGAAGGCTGACGGGGTAGTTGACTGGCAGGAAGCTTAGGGCCTGACCACGAAGGCAGCAAGGAAAGCTAAAGAAGAATAAAAAGGAAAACACGACATTTTGCAGTTCTAAAGCGATACATTCAAATCTCCACCAATTTAAAAACAGTGGCTTAAACAACATCTTTACTCAATTCTATTAATGTACTCAGCGTCTTTTATCACACACGATTCATTAAAGATTCCATATTTCACACGTGACAACAGCGTTTTCATCTTCGATTTAATCAAATTCAGCGTATTTCAATATCCCCCCGCTGCATAAAACTCCGGTTCGAAATTCCCAGAGGTGATGGGTTGTCCTGAGTTGTCCTTGATTACAGATCTTCCATGTTCGTTCGGGGAGGAAAAAATTTTCCCCGAAACAAATTACGTTTTGATTGGCAATGCGTCAGTAAACCTTCAAAGCTGATGAGGGGGGGAGAGGCATCGCCTGCGCTGTGTCTGAGATTGAAATCTAGAGTGAATGTTCTTCCACAAATATATCCACACACACACACACACACACACACACACACACACATATATATATATATATATATATATATATATATATATATATATATATATATATATATATATATATATATATATATATATATATATATATATATATATATATATATATATATATATATATATATATATCTATATGTGTGTGTGTGTATGTGTATGTGAGTGTGTCTATACAGTATATATATATATATATATATATATATATATATATATATATATATAATATATATATATATACACACATAATGACAGGTGCAATATGGATATGAATATCAGGTTATTTAATCGCCACATATTTAGGTGGAAGAGTGGTCATTGACAAATTGCAATTAATGACAGGGGGAATGATAAGGGACAGGCAATAACGGTTTTAGCCCAAGGACGCTATGTGTGTACTGTCTAGGTGTGGCAGATACTGAACTGGAAACCAAGAGAAAAGAGAAATAGAGACCCCGTGTTTAAAGAACTGAGAGGGTATGTCAGAATGGATGTCTGCCGGTCATATCAGTTTTGCTGATGAAAGGTCAATTTTGGCTTCAATGGTCAGTCATGTAAGGGAAGGGTTTAATTTGAAGAGGTCCTGAGGCGAAGGTATTTCATGGGTCGTGCGTTTATGGGTAGGTTGAAAAGGAAACGTTCATATCTCTACGATAAAAGGGATAGAAACGGACGGTTCACTGTTTGATGTCTACACATATTAATACCGGCTGAGGTAGCGGTGGAAAATTTCAGCGGGTGACTTAAGAGTTGGAGAACAGTTACGGAAAAGAGTAAACACTTTAAAGTGATGTGAGTGCGTGGATCAAAGAATGGAAATCCTCTGGAGGTTGGTGTGAATGATGTCGGAGTAGTAATTTGGCCTCTGGCTTGATTATTTAAAGAATTGTATCACAAATAGCATAGCAGCACGGAGGTGCTTGGCCAATGAGCAGAAATGATAACAGTTGTGGAGAAATGTCAAAGAAGGTATTGAAAACCCATGTCCCCTTTTTGGAAAGGCTGTAGGAAATTGATTTGACATGGAGAACTAGATTGGAAGCTGTTGCTTTGTTGTACTGCTACAAATTTCATGTACGATAGGAAAGTTGAACCAGTGAGCAGTGGAAACCATTTGATCAAATGGCTGGAAATCATAAGAAAAGGATTAACTGCCCCTCAAGGTTTTTACAATACGCAGATAAAGGTAGACTGAAAATGGGTGTGCATTTGATGTCTTGGAACAGCGAATATAACGTGAGTTTTGCTTGGAATGTAAGCTTGCTTTTTCATATACAGATTGAACGGGAGAATGGCTGATTTTCAGGGTTTATTTTGTAAAGACAGCCAATTTGGAAGGCATTTTTGTGCTTGACTTTTGTGTCTCTACATCAAAGTATATGTACCCATAATTATATGAAATTATTTGTAACTATAACCATATAGAAGTTATGTACTTGTAACTATATCAAAGTATATATCCCTACAACTATGTCAGAGTTAGCGACAAAGTGAGCAAAGGTCTGGGGAACATAAGAGAAAAGGAAATGACGATAGCAGGACCTCTCCAGAATGTCTATAGAGTTTGAAAGGACTCAAAAGGAAGACTTTATTGGCTCATACGAGAAAACTGGTGACTCCTCCTGAGGTAAGTCTGCAGGAAGAGAGGATAAGGATAAAAAGGACACTTGTGAAAGGTTTCTTACGGAATTCTGTTCTTATAAGACGAAAGGACAGAGATTTTCTGGTGTAGAGATTTTAGGACTCTCCTGCGTTATGAGTATGACAAAAAAAACTAGGCTTTGTTCAAAAATAAGTGTCATAATGATGACAGGGGTGCCATAGCGTTTGTATGCAGGATGTCTGCCTTTTAGTAAGGATATGAATCAGTGAGGATATGAGCCAATGAATGGTACTTTATTTTTCATTAAAGCCCCTCAGTTAATGGAAGTGGTACACTTCGTAATAAAAGAACACAAAGAAGTGACAACTTAGGTATCAGTTTTGCCCAGTTAGCGTCTTTTCAGTAGCAGTGAAAATACGTACTTGGTAGTCAGTCGACTATTGTAGGCCTATATAAGGGAGGTGTATATGTATATATACTATATATATATATATATATATATATATATATATATATATATATATATATATATATATATATATATATATATATATATATGTATATATGTATATATATATATATATATATATATATATATATATATATATATATATATATATATATATATATATATATATATATATATATATATATATATATATATATAAGTATATATGTATTTGTTTATTTATTGTCATGCATCCCTATTCCATTACTGCAGTTGTTGATTATATGTTGAAGCCCATACTTAACAGCAGCTATATAAGCAGTACCAATTATCGAAAAGCAGTAACTGCAGTATAGCTGTGCCAGCGGTAGCAGTTGAAGCAGTTGTCACTGAAGTATTGGCAGTAAGAGCAGCAAGTGAAGTCTCCTTCCACCCTTCGAAGGAAACGAGCGAAACCTCCTTCATAGTTCCTTATCTTCATTAACTGCCTCAAGTCCTTAGTGACCTCCATTTCCGTCTTAAGGAGGATTAGCCAGGATCTCCTGATACTTTTTCCAATCCGTGTTATTTTTCTTTTCCCTTTTTTTTTTTTTTTTATTCCGCCGCGTCCATTAGGGGAGGAAGAAGTTATGTTCCTTGTCTGCAGCTTCTCCGTTTTAATTAGTTTTAATTAGGGTCTAGATGTAGGTGGTCCCTCGATTAATTAGTTCGTTTTTTTGCATCGTCGTGATTTATCGTTTGATTATGAACGCTGTTGTCGACTTTGTTTTCCGTGACCCTACCGATGAAATCATTCGCTTTAATCAGGTTTTCTTCCCTTTGTTTGTCCCTGTTTTCTTATCTGTCCCCCTCTTTTATTGTGTTTTCTTTACCGGTGTAAGATTTCAGGATTGATTTTTCTCTTTTTTGTAAATTTACTTTTCCTGTTTTTTTTTTTTTTATCACTAAAAGACCTGCTGACAACGATTTTCATGTAACGTCAAAATGTAAGATATTTATTTTCTGCGTTTTTCTTTTACATTTCTGTTTCTAAAATAAATACAAGGGTTGTTTAACTCTGTATTTCGTTAGTTCTATATAGAAAAAAACATTTAAGACTGTCGTTTTTATTAATGGTTTTTCATCTAGTGAAAATTGAGCGTAGGAAACTGATACATTTATGTATTTATTAATTTTCAAGACAAAAGGATAAGACTTACTTCACCTGCGTTCTCTGTCTTGACTTTTTAGCAAAAGGAGAACGCTGTTTCTATTCTTTCTCTCTTAGTTTTTCTCCAAAACACAAAATATTGTAACCGTCTGATTTTTATTTGTAATTCCTCAAAAAGACGGAGATAAAAATTACAGTCTTTTATTTTTCAAGCCTTTTATTTTTGTAAGAATACAAATTTGAAAGAGCTTTGTCTTTCAGCGTATTTTTTCGATTTCTGTTTGGTTCTCGCTGAAAAAGGGAAAAATATAAAAACGCATATTTTTTTTTTTAACAAGTCGAATAGCCGTATGAGACATCTGCCGGAAATTTGTCATATCCGGTAAATTTTAAGCTTTGTATGTATATATATACATACATATATATGTGTATATATATATATATTTATATATATATATATATATTTTTTTTTTTTGCTAGTACAATGAATCATCAGTGAACATGAAAATTCTCTATTTCCAGAAAGGAGTGTATGAATGATTTTTTTGTATGAATTATTTTTTTTATAATTATTTTTTTATTCGTTCATGATCCTGAAGAAATTTTAGCATACTCAGAGATTCCAAATTGTTTTCACAATATTCATAATATTTTATTTATTTATTTTTGCTTTTAATGTGACGCTTAAACTTTTAATTGGTCTTATTCCATCTTGATTTGAATAATCATCAGAGTTCTTCCGTGAAAGAGGCAGTAATAATCTTTTGGAATTTGGGCCTATCCGTTTGGTATCAACGTTCAACGAAAGAGAACAATCAGTTTTTTAGGAGTCAGTTTTCTACATTTTCTTCATGAATATGTGACCCTTAAAAGATTTGATCTTGAACACCTTTAATTTTTTTATTATTTAAGAATGAAATACGAGTTCAAAAAGAGACCGAAAGTTTTAAAATAGGTGCAGAAAACGAGAGTCCCAATTCATACCTGATTCTGTCAGGTAGAATTGGCAGACCTTGGCATTCATGTTGTTCTGCCAAAGTAATTTAGTCTCTGGATAATAGTCGGCATTCTTTGAATGACGATAATAATAAAAAAAAGAGTTTGTTCTTTTCATATTCGCGTACGATCTTCCACTTATCTTATTTCTTCTTCCTCTCTTCGACTTGAAAGTGCGGAAATGCAAATTTAATGAGGACTGAGGAGGTTTCCAAACCCCGAAGAGGATTTTTCGATTCGCTTTGTTTTCTAAGAAGTCTGAATTTAACATAATTCACCATCCTGATGGGAGTGTGCAGTTGCCTCTGAATTCCACAGCTAATGCTTCTGAAAGCTGAAATTTAAGATGTGTTGGGTCTGAAAGCGTTAATGTTATTAGCGTGACATTTCTGAAATTCCCAGTCATATGGTTTTGAAATTTTGCATCTCGTGGATCTAATTACGTCTATGTTGTAATGTTTCTCAAATTTACAGATTGATATTTCTGCAATAACTGGCCTAGCACACGCACATAATCAAACACACATACAAACGCATACACACACATATATGCATATATATACAGTATGTATATATATACATTCATATATAT
>NC_089744.1:27570000-27572500 GCF_040412425.1 Macrobrachium rosenbergii | reverse complement strand
CACAAGCAATTTCTCTACTTATTCTTGTGTCATCTGCGAAACTTCTTACTACTGAGTCCTTAACATTACTGTCTATGTCTGCAATCATAATCACAAACAGCAATGCAGCTAACACCGTACCCTGTGGTACACCGGATATTACCGTAGCTTCATCCGATTTCTCATCGTTTGCAATCACTATCTGTTTTCTATTTTGCAAAAATTCTTTTATCCATCTTCCTACTTTGTCAACAATGTTATGTTTTCTAATTTTTTTCGCTAATATATTATGATCTACCTTGTCAAAAGCTTTTGCAAAGTCTAGGTAAACCACATCTGTATCTTTTTCATTTATCATATTTTTTTATATATGCTTTCATGGTGGACTAACAGTTGGGTTTGTGTACTTTTTCCGGTACAAAACCATGTTGACCTATATTGAACAATCTATTTTTCATTAAATGTTTCATTATATTTTTTTCATTACCCTTTCATATACTTTCATAATATGAGATGTCAGACTCACAGGCCTATAATTACTTGCCTCTAGTCTTGAACCACTTTTGAAAGTAGGAGTAATATATGCTAATTTATGCTCATCATAAATCTTGCCTGTATCTATACTTTGCCTTAATAATATTGCTAGCGGCTTTGCGATTGAATGAACCACTTTCTTTAACAATATGGCAGGTACTCCATCTGGTCCTGCTGCTGATCCATTTTTAATTTCATTAATAGCCTGCACAATATCGGCTTCTGTAATATCTATATCTGATAAGTATTCAGTATTTTCATCTCTTATTTCTGTATCATTATCTTCATTGTCAATTCTAGGTGTAAATTCACTCTTATATCTTTCTGCTAATATGTTACATATTTCCTTTTTTTCATTCGTTAATCGCCCTTCAATTCTTAGAGGGCCTATTTCTACTCTTATTTTATTCATCTTTTTGCATATGAATAAAAAATTTTAGGGTTTTGCTTGATATTTTGTAGTGTCATTTCTTCTAGGTTCCATTTTTCATTTTCTTTTGATTGTATAATCTTTTGTTCTGCATTTTCTATCTTACTTTTTAGTTCCATCACTTTCCATGCATTCTTTTCTTTTGCAAGAGCTTTTTTCCACTTTCTAATTTTCTGGAACAAGATCCTTCTGTCTCTTGGAATTCGTGACTGATGCTTACTTTTTTCTTCGGTATATATTTTTCCACTATTTCCTCTAATATTTTATATAATATATCGGTATTTACCTGTATATCATCACTTACAAATATGTTTTCCCATTCTTTGTTTAATTCTTCATTTATTTTTGACCAATTTATATTCTTACTATAGAAATTGTATTTTCCATATCCTTCCCATTTTTTCGTCTCTTGCTTTTCTTTGTTTTCGTATGTTCTGGAACGGACTGTTAGTTCTATGACATTATGGTCCGAAATACTCGTGTTATATACTATTATTTCTTTAACATAGTTCACCTCATTCACAAATACTAGGTCTAAAAATATTATCCTTTCTTGTTGGTAGGTGATTTATTTGCTGAATGTTATGTTCTAGTAGCATATCTAATAGCTTTTCAAATTGCCTCTTATCTTCTGCACTACTATTGCTCTCTTTTTTATATGTATAAATACAACCACAGTCTCCTATTCGTTCTTTCCATTCTACAAAAGGAAAGTTAAAGTCTCCGTTAGGAGTATAGTCCAGTCCTTGTGATTTCTACATATTTCATCCAGTTTTTCAATTATTATGTCAAACTCTTTAGTATTAGGGGGTCTATATATTACAATGTTCACTAATTTTTCAGATTCAAATTCTACCGCTATTAATTCACATTCTGTGTTACTATATTTCTCACAGATTTTTCCTTGATTGGCATCTCTCCCATATATCGCGGTTCCCCTTGATTTCTATTTTTTCTATCTGATCTATAAGTTTGGAAACCCTTTATCTGGTCATCATTACCAGTCTCTTGGGAATACCAGGTTTCACTTATATTCAATATTTCTATTTTTTCATTTTGGGTTAGTTCTTCTAAGAACTCTATCTTTCTTTTTGAGTTACTCGTAACTAGACCCTGCGCGTTCATCACTATGATTGTTTGCATATTATCTCCATTATCTAATATGGGTAATAATAAGGATTTTCCCATGTCTCTTTCCTGTTCTGATATGTTGATCTTTTTTTCATTTCCAGAAATTCGTACATTAAAAATCCAACTTTTCCATTATATTTGTTCTTCCAGCTTCATATTTATTCACTTTGTGCATAAACCTGCACTTATCTCCATATCTGCACCATCCCCTGCATCATAGATACATTGCTTGTTCCTTGTGCTATATCTAGGTGCTGATGGCTCATATCGTGGTGCTGACTTTTCATAATGTGTTGTTTGCTTGCTTTTTGCCTTCATCACATGATCTTTGTTCTTTTCTTTATTTGTTTCATTTTTTCCTTGGTTTTTATATGTATTTGATTTTTTGATTTTGATTTTGGTCTTTCATGGCTACAGGATGCATGT
>NC_089744.1:27522500-27565000 GCF_040412425.1 Macrobrachium rosenbergii | reverse complement strand
ATTACGGAGGTTGGAAAGGGGAGTGATCTCTTTTCTGTTCGCCATTGGTTTTCGTAGGAAGCTGTATCATTCTAGGCTTTTGTTTTCTGTGTCCTTCTCCTCCACCTCACCCTCCTTTTCTTCTTATTCATCTTCTGCAATAAAACACCATTGTTCTAATAAAAGGGAACCGGATAAGGTTTATTTCAGAATAACCTGACACATAAATACAAAGAGAATTGCTAGAAATAAAAATATATTTCTGTTGAAGAATAGTAGCTGATATAAAACCCAAGGTTATTGAATTCGTAACAGACTAAAAAAAAATTTTTCCTAATAGCCGAATATAATGAACGGAATAAATTGTTACTTAAGTATTCCTACTAAGTTTTTTTTTTTTCTTAATAAACAGGCTTCATAGCATAGCTTAAATTCTTGGTACTCAAAATTTTATATATAAGCTTAAAAACACGTGAAAAAATATTCTTACCCATACTTCGACACCCTGGCCTCTCCCTATCTACGTATCAATCAATGTATCTATCTATCTATCTCTTTCAATAACGCTGACAGACGGTCAGTTGAGGCAGTCTTGAAACAATTTCTTGACAAGACAAACGAAACATCATTTCTTGGACGACTGTGTCTTGCAAAAGGGCAGGGCGGCAACAGGGACGTCTCGTACCTCTTCAACATTTAAACTGAGGTGTGAAATAGTTCTGGATGTGTAGTAGCACGGTCAGTTATCCTGTTAACATGAACGGCTGTTAAAAGATTCCTTCCTGGCGCTGCTGGCTCTCTCTCTCTCTCTCTCTCTCTCTCTCTCTCTTGTTTTTCTTTGGCGTTTCGTTGGCGTACAAGGAATTGTTTTGTTTTTCTTTTTCGTTCTCGTTTTTGCTGTAAGTGCTGGAGAATGAATTGTTTTCTTTTTTTGTTTCTTTCTCTTGGTTTCTTTGGTGGTTTGCTGGGAGGAATTGTTTGTGTGTTTGTGTGTGTGTGTGTTTTAGTGTTGGAGAATGAATGTTTTTTTTTTATACTCCTTACGGTTTGATTGGTGTTTTGTTTGCGTACCGGTTTTTTTTTTATTTCCTTTTGTTTTTATTTTTTTCAGCAGACTCGATTATTTTGGGACTGATTCATTCATTTGATATCTTAGGACAAGGAATCTTCTCGGCTGATCGTCTTTTCAGAAAAATGTTTACGTTTTTTAATTATGAATTGTGTTAGCTTTTAATGAGTGAAATTTTTGTCTCATAAAAAAAATGGTTTGCTTACGGTACAAGGAGTTGAAAGGAGAAACATTTTTGTAGTTTGTATTACCTAGTTGACCTATGACTTTACAAGAAGTAGCCAATATGTCACGAAGCGTCCAAATAAAAAGCAAGAGATAAAAAGGAAGTGATATATAGGCTTTATGGCGTAGGTCTTTAGGCCTATCAAGGATAACATATCCCTCCGAGAGACGAACAGACATACAGAGAATGTCATTTTGTTCTTACAAATCGTAAAGTCTATATTTTCCTTCCATTTGTAGTCTTTCTACACCTGCCTCTATTTTATTTCGCCATTTTGTGGCTTTTCCGCTTTCTGCCAACGCCGTGTGTGTGTGTTTATGTGCATACGTGTGTGCATGTGTGTGTGTGCGTATGTGTTTGTGTGAGTGTGTTCTGTGTGCGTGTTGGTGGTGGCTTCTGACTGACTGAGTAAAATTACCCAGGAGAGGCAAAGAAGTCATGGATAGAATATCGATGAGTGAGCTTGATCTTGTGGTGGTGAGTGAAGCCTCTTCGGAATACCAGTTTTCTGAGGTGTGATCCGATTCATGTGGGAACCCCCGAATTTTGACAAAGGATTTTGTGTACTTCTGTGTGAATTTTCTCTGCATGCGTGGTATGTATATATATGCATTTATTAATACAATCATACTCACACACACACTATATATATGTGTGTGTATATATATTATATATATATATATATATATATATATATATATATATATATATATATATATATATATATATATATATATATATATATACATATATATATATATATATATATATATATATATATATATATATATATATATATATATATATATATATATATATATTAAGCATTAAACTAAAACGTCCTTTAATATCAATTCACTCTACCTCAGTAATAATATATTTTCATATATGTTACCCGAAGGAAATTTTTAGTTGATAATAAGTTCGTCATCTCGTGGGCTCCGAACCACGGAAGCCAAGAACTCAGGGCTACAAAATTCCCCTTCGGGTAACATATATGAAAATATATTATTCCCAAGGTAGAGTGAATTCGATATTAAAGGACGTTTGCAGCTTAATGCTTGTATATGAATCACGGTGGTGTGATAAGAATTCATTCATATATATATATATATATATATATATATATATATATATATATATATATATATATATGAATATGAGGTATATAGTGCCAAGCAGTGAGGATTTTGTCCATGGCAATTAGTCGACTGTTGTGTGTGTGTGTGTGTGTGTGTGTGTGTATGTGCGTGTGTGGTAACTACGGTCGAAAGAGTCGTGGGGGTTAAACCCTAATTCCCAAAGATTTCCCAAGAACTGAATGTTTAGCATTCTCCGGAGCCACCCTCCTAGTGAGAAAACTTATATATTTGAAAATATATTTAGAGAGAGAGAGAGAGCCAGACAGACAGAGAGAGAGAGAGAATGGTAAATATATAGCCTGAAAAAAAAATAGGCTTACTGTATAACCTCAAAATCCTTAGAAACGGACAGACGTTTGTACAGACACAACAACCAAAAAGCGAGTGAGAGCACCATTTCCCTCGGACATCTCAAATCCAATTTGCGTCACTTGGAGCCTTGGTGCGCTGTTAATGTAAGCGGGCTACTAAGCCTAATTTGGACAGGCGTGCACATTGTACAATGTTCAGGTAGCACTGAGCAGATGTACAGTCGGCTGGCAATAGCATCATCGTGGCTTGAGATCAAGTACGTGTAATTGGAATCGTTGCATGCGCGTTAAACGCCTGTTCTTAGTTTAATGCTTAATGGCGTTACGTGTCAATGTCGTAGCGTTTGAGGGGTAAATATATATTATATATATATATATATATATATATATATATATATATATATATATATATACATATATATTATATATATTTTTATGTGTATATGTACTGTGGGTAATATGTATATATATATATATATATATATATATATATATATATATATATATATATATATATATATATATACATATATATATATGTGTGTGTGTGTGTATGTATATATATATTTATCCACATAAATGTGCATATATATATATATATATATATATATATATATATATATATATATATATATATATATATATATATATATATATATATATATATATATATAATATATATATATATATATATAAATATATATATATATATATATAATATAAATATTATATATACTGTATATATACACCTACAAAATTTCTTATCGCAGTTTCCTTCTTTATTTCACCTTCTCTGAATTAAAAAGGTACGCATTCCCCCCGAGAAATTTTTTTAAGAATTCCAGTGACCTTTGTGTCATGTCTTGTTCTAAAATAATGAGCGCGCATTATGAATATAATCATAATAGTAATAATATTAATAATAACTAGTTAGAGCTAGGTAAAAATATTAATTGCACTATAAGTGTCACAACTGCTATTTACTGCGCGTATTCGCCTAACAATATGCGTGCTGATATTGCATGATTACAGAGGCAATATACACACTGGCTGCAGTGTCGTGTGATTTAGATGTTCACTTATTTAAGAAGTATTACCTCATAAAATGTTTGTATATCCATACTTAAAATTAATGTTATATCCTTCATAACTCTGATATAAGACAGAAGTTTAAAGCGCCATAGATAATGTAGATAAACTCTAAAATAACTTACGGCGTGTGGAACTGAAATGACGAAAGATAAACGTAGAAATCTCTGGAAATGTACATGATTGATGTGAGCCTGAAAAATCTCAAACTTTGCTTAACACTCACAAAACCATAAATGCACAGAATCTAATAAACTTTAATAGGATTACGTTATTTAAACTCTTAAAACTAAATTTATATAGATTTTATTCAGGCACCTGAGAGACATTATGATGAAATATATAGGTGCGTCCACGGTGCAGTACAACATGTCATAAACAGGTCGGCAACCTATCGCACTCGTCATGTAAAACAATGAATACAAGTCAACGACTTATTAGTTGTTCTAACTTGTTTTCATACGATTACACAGCAGTCACCAAATATTTTGATGCAGTGTGGACGCAGCCCTAGGAAATTGCCTACATTTCTTTAGACAATGTAAAGTTAAAATAAGTAAAATTTGTTAGTTATAACTAAATGTATGTTTAGTAAAAATCAAAATAAAATCAGGTGTTAGCTGGTCCTAGGCCAGCGCAAATCTAGAACGACAGCAACAGCAACAACATACCAGTCGCCTATAACAACCAAGCCAGTCAAAACGCCCTGGGCGTGTCGAGGGGCGCATGCTCAGAAGCAAAGAAATCCGACAAAGGGCGTAGGCGAAGGGCGCTTGAGTAGAAGATCAAGGCTGAGGAAAAGTTTGGATTTGCGAGAGGTGGGAGAGAAAAGTAAGAGAGAGGGAGAGAGAGAGAGAGAGACAAAAGGCAGAATGAATCCACTCCGAAAGGAAAGAATGGGCTAGATTAATTTCCTGTGTTCTTTTGCAACCGCATTTTTTGATCCATTTTTTATACTTCTCATAGCTGGGAAGAAGGGGAGGAGTGCTTACGTTGCAGGAGTTCTGATTTGATCTGATTTATTTCCTTGGTTTTTTTTTTTCGCTTTAACTCTCCTTCCTATGTGCATTTATTATATATTAAGACGATTGCACAAAGAAGCGTCAGCCGAGAAGCCTAGTTTATTAGATTAATAATTAACATTTATAATAGATATTACCATCACAGTCCTGTAGACAATCTTTAATTACGTCACGTAGTCTGTCCGCGTAGAATTACAATAATTCATTAAAAAAATTATTACAGTATTTTTTATAAAGCCTGTCGGTATATCATGAAAAAACCCGCTTTATTTACTGTTACGGTTCATGGATATGATCTATTTATCATTTCACAAAGTAAAAGCTGAATTAATATAGTCACTTTTATCCAAGCGATTACAATTAAAAAGTGATCATCACATTTAGATTTTACACATGATATTGAGCAACTCTTCTGCTTATGATTCAGGCATCAAAATGTAAGTTTTTTCCTCTCTTTTATTCATGAAACTGAAAATTAAAGTTATTTCTTGTTTTGCATGCATGCAGGCTTGTATTTCATTTCATACCGAGGTTTGTCATACGTGACAGAAATTTATTTTCCTCCACAGAGAAACTTGTCACACATCTTTGCTGACTAAAATGGAAGATTTTAAATTAATTTATTACGCTTGTTCATTAGATTGTGTCTCTGATTTTAATCAGTAAGTGAAATGACTTCCAGTGAGTAAAATGTTTCAGTAAGTAAAATGACTTTTGATGAAGAGCAATCCTAAAAAAGTTTCATTGCTGCTAAACATGTGATGATTTTTACTATCGTAATCCGGGAAAGGAAGTTGATGGAGAAAGCATGAAATAGACAGAGACAAACTAATGCGTTATCTTAATAACCGTTTATTATATAAAACAAATCTGCTTGGACTGAGACCAAAAACAGAGTGATATAATTTTTCCTCTGTCTTCCGATTCAAAATTCTCTTCCTCTGGAAACTGATGGTTATTTCTGTTAAATTTTTGTCCACAAGACGATCAGTTTTTGTTTAATAATGCGTGAAATCAGATGTCATCAACCAGATGTTTTTCCTGTTTTTTTTTTTTTTTTAGTTTTCCATCAAGAAAATATGATGAAGTATATTCCTGGATGTAATTCTTGATTGTAATTTTCCTGCGACGGCTTTAACTTTTTACAGTTATTCTTTATTGCATTTGTATTTTGAGATGGAGTCTTTTATTGTTCCGGTCATCGAAGCAATTAAGGGTTTTTTTTTTTCTTGTCGAGAATAAATGCATCAAAAATTGTCGTGGCTTCAAATAAACAAGTATGAAAACAGTTCTCTCTTTACATTTTTTAAGTCATTACGAAAAAAAGGAAAGAGAGAGAGAGAGAGAGAGAGAGAGAGAGAGAGAGAGAGAGAGAGAGTTCATTTTCCCTCCAAATAAAATTGGAGAAATAAATTAATTATTTTTCCTTAATTGGATCCGGTTAATGACTCTTTGATAATCATTAACTGATAATTAATAACCATAATCATTAATATCGCGGTAATAATGGCTGCATGGTCTATTTATTTAATAAAAAGATTGCAATTGATAATTTTGACAGATGGTTGCCATTTCTAGTTTTTTCAGCGCTACGCAAAACAAATATTTTTCATTTAAATGTTAGAGTAAGAGCGTTTACTGGGAAGCTGCTCGAAGCGTCCAGAAAGTACGAGAGTCAAAATGAAATCGTAAGTTTGCATACTTGGTGGAATTTAAACTATATATATATATATATATATATATATATATATATATATATATATATATATATATATATATATATATATATATATATATATATATATATAGTATGTATGTAGCCTATGTATGTATGTGTGTGTGTATATATATATATATATATATATATATATATATATATATATATATATTATATATAAGTCTATATATATATATTGGGTGTCTATATATATATATATATATATATATATATATATATATATATATATATATATATATATATATATATATATATATATATATATTTATATATATAGGTATATATATATACATATATATATATATATATATATATATATATATATATATATATATATATATATATACATACAGGTAAATATATATTCAAGTAGCTATTGTTTCCGCCTAGACTATTTCTAGATATTACATAGACTCTTAAAATGTATTTCTATGCGGGTAGCTCGAATCTGACCTGTACAAGAGTTATAATCCTATCTGAATTCGTGAACGGTGAAGATGACAGAGCAAATGCCGTGAAAACTGGGCAACACTTATAAGGAAAATACATTTGTAAGTAGGAATAAATCTAAATCTTTTGAGTCATATATTCTCTTGAAATCCCTGTGGTTACCAAATAAAAGTCACTACATACGATATATATATATATATATATATATATATATATATATATATATATATATATATATATATATATATATATATATATATATATACTATATATATAACGAGTTTCGTGACTCATTTTATTAACCACATGGCTTTCAGGAGAATTTATGGCTCAAAAGATTTAGATTTATTTACACCTGTCCCCCGTAAAAAATGGCTGCATACAAATGTTATATTTTCCTTATAAGGTTTGCGGAGTTTTTACGGCATCTGTTACGTAATGTTTACAGTTTAGGATTTCAGATTAAGATTATTACTCTTCTACAGATCCGATTCGACCTTGATAGAAATACATTTTAAGAGTCTGCGTAAGTCTAAAAGTCAAATGTGTGGAAACATATCCACTTGAATGTGACTTAAATATTTTGGTGATTTGCGTTATGCAAATGAAAGGAGCGGTTGTAAAGCTGTTGTGTGTGAGGAGTTTATAAAAATGATGTAAAATCTAAAAATTATATAAAGTCTAAAAGTTCCTGAAAGTTATAAAAGAAAGCAGTTTGCTGTTAACAGTCGGTAAAGAAGATTAAAAAGAGAAGAAAGTTGATACAAATAAAAGAAAAAATGTGATAATTTAACGTTGGAGACACGAAAGAAGAAGAAAAGAAGAAGAGGAGGAGGAAGGATATAAAGATTCACAGATTCATCGATAACAAGGAAAGAAGAAGAAAAAGCAGAAAATTTTTACGTCGTTACTTTCCTCCTTCTAAGAAAAGGTGTTTTACCAGTGATCCCAAGTCATAATGGTGTTCACACTTTCGTCTTGTCGGTTTTTTTTTTTTTTTTTACATTTTTTGGTATTCCTTAGGAGGGGTCAGTTTTTTTCTTTTAACCAGACTTTTCGCTCCTTTTTCTCCATCTCTCTCTCCTTTTTGAGTCATTATTCTTCATGAAAGAAGGTAGTTTTTCATTCGTTATCATAAGGCGAAAGGTATGAACGATTTCCACTATGAAAAAAATATAATTTTTCAAACTTTCTTTTATTTTCATTCATGGAGAAAGATGACTGATGTGTGAAATTGTTTTTTTTTTTTTTCCAAGGATAGAAATCCCCTTTTCCCATGAAAAATTATTATTTTTTTTTTTTAATAGAAGGAGAGAACGTTTTTCAAATTCTTGAACTTTTAGTTCATAACTCCCGGCGTGGATTTCATTGGAACAAAATGTCTAAATTATTTTTTATGCCAAGTAGAATAGCAATGGAGCTGAAAGGCATCTTGCAGTGGAAAGTCAGATGATGAACTTAACAGATGACTGAGGGATCTGGCAAAGGTTTAAGGATTCAGGGACATTAAAAAAACATAAAATAAGTTTCATTGCGTTAGTTTGGAAATTTTAAAAAATATTTCTGAACTTGTATGGATTTTATTTGAATTACTTTACAGAAACCTAGTCTATTTGTTCTTTTCTGGGCAATTTGTGTGTGCATACGTGTTTGCGTATGTTTGTGCCTGTGTACATATGTCTTTGTGGCAGTAATTAGCTGGACAGTTTCAGTTGTTAACACAAATCTTGACTTTCTTTGTAGAAGGCTTGGCGCTTACTGATATACTTTCATGTCCAGAGAGAGAGAGAGAGAGAGAGAGAGAGAGAGAGAGAGAGAGAGAATCACTTCTTGAGATATTTCGTATAAAAGCTTTTAATTATCGTAGAGTCGTTTAAGGAGAAATATTTTAATTAACGGGTGAGAAGGAGCGTCACTGCTCACACCTACTATTACCACGCTTGGCACAGACATCTTAAAAACGTTGATAGGAAATAGCCAGGAGTCCTGATTCACCGGAGTGAGACGGTAAACAAACACATACACACGCACGCACGCGCACACACACCCATACACACGCACGCACGCGCACACACACCCACACACACACACACACGCACGCACGCACACACACACACACACGCACAAAGAATAGACCAGCTCAGGCGGAAAAAAAATTTTTTTAAAGAAAGCCCTTCCCGCGAAGTGTCTTGAAGTATGATGACGAATGGAAAGGACGTGAGAGAGAAGGAGAGACAACGGCAACTCGGAATATTTGATGAGGAAGGTTATCAGAATAAAGTAACACGTCAGAAAAAAGATAAATAGAATCAGGGTACTGAAATAAGGCAAAATCTAGTTCGTTAATCAGGCAAAAAGTAAAAAACAATAATAAACGTGACGAACTGCATGGTATGCCTAAATAGGTCTAGAATCAATACTGGGAGTTTTAATTATTTTCCTCTCTCTCTCTCTCTCTCTCTCTCTCTCTCTCTCTCTCTCTCTCTCTCTCTCTAACTTTTCGATTACTATTTGGATGAAATGAAAGTAACAAAAAGCACAGTTAAACGAAAAGTGGACAAGATTTTATGAATATTGCTCTCTCTCTCTCTCTCTCTCTCTCTCTCTCTCTCTCTCTCTCTCTCTCTCTCTCTCTCTGTTGGGCCTCTAAAATTTGGAGTACTCTGTGTATAAAATCAAACTGAAAAAATCAAAAGTGAAAAGTGAACACAACTTCATGATAACTGCTCTCTCTCTCTCTCTCTCTCTCTCTCTCTCTCTCTCTCTCTCTCTCTCTCTCTCTCTCTCTCTCTCTGTGTGTGTGTGTGTGTGTGTGGCTCTACTCTTTTCTTGTACTCTGTAGATAAAATGAAAATGACAAAAGGCACAGTTGAATGAGAAATAGAAAAGGGTTTTTTCATATCTCTCTCTCTCTCTCTCTCTCTCTCTCTCTCTCTCTCTCTCTCTCTCTCTCTCTCTCTCTCTCTCTATAAACCTTTTGAGTACTCTGTGGGTCAATCAAAATGAAAACAAGCACAAATGAGTGAAAAATGTAAAAGGGGTTTAAGATGATTGCCCGGGGCGAGGGAATACAGAGATGGGAATGCAGAGATACAAATTCACCTAATTAGATGTAAGGGTTGGCCTCCAGCCTGAAAGTCAGTCACGCCAATTACGCCGAGTGAAGTTTTCTCGAGAATTTCCCCAGATAGAAAGAGACTGGAGAAAGAACCGACTAACGAATCACATTCATGGTGAAAGGAAGAGAAGGGAAAGTCTCAGAAAGAAGAAAGTGAAACAAAATGGTAGATGGAATAATAGAATTGGTGTGTTGACGTCTGATGGTAGTATGGTGATATGGTAAACGGGAATGTCATTGACAAAGGTCATTAATGCTCACTTACCTATTAAGGATCTCCAAGTGGCGTGAGCACAGGACTCTACAAAAGGTCCTTTGATTGCGGCGTAACACAGTAATCAGGGATAGGATTCTCAAAGCTTTTCTTTAGGAAAAAGGATCTGATATGTACTGACACTGAACAAATTCAGACGAAACTCTCAAAAATCAAAGAAAAAAGGAATAAATGAGTAAATATAAATAATCACGATAAATTCTCGTTGTAAGGGAAGAAGTAATAAAGAAAATCCAGCAAATTACTGATAAGGGGAAAGCAGCTGAGGGAAAGAAAAAGGAGAAGGTGAAAAAGGGTCAAAATGAAATAATTGTATCCGGAAGCTACAATTTCCTCGAAGGGAAGAAATCATTTTTGCCTCTTTGAGGTTAAATCGCAAAATATCAGGGAAGAAATTGAAGTAGTGATTCTATTCTCTCTCTCTCTCTCTCTCTCTCTCTCTCTCTCTCTCTCTCTCTCTCTCTCTCTCTCTCTCTCTCTCTCTGTAGCAGAATAGAACTGAAGAAAAAACCTGCCAGTTCTTTTTTTATAACAGAATAGAACAAAATGTCTCTCTCTCTCTCTCTCTCTCTCTCTCTCTCTCTCTCTCTCTCTCTCTCTCTCTCTCTCTCTCTCACAAGAAAGAACGGAAGAAAAACCCGCCATTTCTTCCTTTTCTTTTTATAACAGAATAGAACAACAAAAAACACCTGTCAGTCTCCCCGCTCGCCCCCTCTCTCTCTCTCTATAGCAGAATACAACAGAAAAAAATTGCCAGTTCTTCCTCTCTCTTTGCACTGCAGATTTATCCTCTTGAAAACTGCAGAGGAAAAAACAGCCGATTACTTCACGAGAAAACGACGAGGGAAAGAGGATAACCATCGGTTGAAGCAGGTCGAAAATTGAGGAAAGAAATGACCACAGTGCAATTAGATTTCTTCTTTCCATTCAGAGAAAACCAAATATTCTTCTTCTTCTTCTTCTTCTTCTTCTTCTTCTTCTTCTTCTTCTTCTTCTTCTTCTTTCTGGGCAGTTCTTCTCATTCTTTGTCGCTGGTGAGCTCCTTTTTTTTTTCTTCTTCTTCTTTTTGAAAGGATTTTTCGTTCCAGATTGGCTGCAGGAACTGAAAATTTCTGTAAATTAGCGAATTCACTGTCTGTTTTATGTGTGTGTATATATATATATATATATATATATATATATATATATATATATATATATATATATATATATATATATATATATACATATATATATATATATATATATATATATATATATATATATATATATATATATATATATATATATATATATAATATATATACAGTATATATTATATATATGTTATATATATGTATATATATATATATATATATATATATATATATATATATAATATACATATATATCTACATACACATATACATACATAATATGTATGTACACACATATATACATGTATGTGTGTCTGTTTATGTGTAGGTGGGTATATATTTATACGTATGAGTGAGCATAATTGAAATAACCACAATGCCCTCTTAACTTTTCGGTTTCCTCGCATTTTGTGGGGTACGCTTGACAATACAATACCCTAAGATTTAAATGAAGAACCAAGTGAAGAAATTCTGACGGCCGGACAGGATTCGAACTCTCACCCGGAATATCAGAGCGAGGTAACATTATCCACCTGACGACGTCCGGCCATCATAACACATTAAGTCTTGTTTATGAAAATTAGGTTCAGAGTAAATGATGTTTATAATGACTATTTGCTTTTCGAAGGCATAGTTATGGAAAACGAAATTCAGTCATATGTAAAATAGAAAGTAAGTATGTCACTCTCCTTCAGGTAGAAAGTGAGACAGTCATTTTCCCTCAGAAAGAAAGTACAAGGAAGAAATTAAGAAAGTCACTTTCTCTAGGAAGAAAGTAACAAAATTGCTCTTCAGGAAGAAAGTAAGAAAGTCACTTTCTCCAGGAAGAAAGTAACGAAATTGCTCTCGTTCAGGAAGAAAGTAAGAAGTTACCCACCTTCAGGAGGAAAATAAGGAGTTACTCTTCTTCAGGAAGAAAGTAAGAAAGTCACACTCCTTCGGGAATAAAGTAAGAAACTTCCGGAAAAAATAAGAAAGTCCGTGTAGCTACTTCAGACGAAAAGAGTATGCTGGGTGACTCTTTTGGAGCAGAAATCCTTCCCTCAGAGTAGCGAAGGTTGGGCCTATTTTCAGATTCCTGGACTTTCAGGAATTTTTTCGCTAAATTAAGTGCCCAAAAATATATACTTTTTTTTACTTGCTTTTATTACTTCTCGAACGGTCCTTCTCAGCCTATAATTATGTACCATTTTTTTTTATAATTAGGTTGTGTATATGCGTGAATATGTGTATGGGATACATGCATACTTGCATGAATATAAACACACACTGTTTGTGTTATGTTTCCCATCAACAAATATTTTAAACGTTTTCGGTGATCTGTCCCTGGATGGGTGACCATACCATATATATATATATATATATATATATATATATATATATATATATATATATATATATATATATATATGTGTGTGTGTGTGTGTGTGTGTGCGTGCGTGCGTGAGTTTGCGTGCGCGCTTACGAGCACGAGCAAATTTTATCTCGAAAATATAAAAAAAAAAAAACACACACGAAATAAAGACCAAAGAATTCCTGCGGAAATGACACTAATTCTTCCTTTTCTTTCTCTCACATGCTAATATATTTTTTTTTCTACCATCTCATCATCCCCTTCTTATCTGACACTCGTATTTCCCCTACTATCTCCGACATTTATCAAGGATGTCGCCTCGCCCTTACGTTATCAGCCCTACCCATTTCTCTCTCTCTCTCTCTCTCTCTCTCTCTCTCTCTCTCTCTCTCTCTCTCTCGCGTACTTCTTCACATTCCTCACTTCAGGCCTAATTTCGGCAAAATTAGTAACGGCAGCGAAAGACTAATTATTATTGTTCTCCTCCGTCGTCGACTTTGCCTTTCCTCTCCCTCCCTCCCTTCCTCCCTCCCTCCTTCCTCCCGCCGGAGGCGTCGACGGGGCGAAGTCTGGCGATATCTTTTAACGAGGCTCAAGAGAGAGAGAGAGAGAAAGAGACAGACAAACAGACAGACATAGAGAGAGAAGTGTCATGAATATTCTATAAAGGATAATCTCTCTCGCCAGAGACGTTTCTCTGGATGGATATTTCAAAAACATGTTTGAAACTTCTGCAGTTTTTCCCCGGGTCGCAAGGAGACTCATTAATGTGTGTGTGAAGATAGACAGACACACTGATAGACAGATAGATAGAAAGACAGACAGACAGATAGATAGACTGATGCCTCTTCTTAAAAGACGGAGTTACCGTAACATCGATAAAACAAACATGTTTACATATTGTGCTCCAAATTCTTCGAAAAATCAAACCTAGTACACCCACGTTATGTTGAATTTCCGTTGCCAATTTTTACACCTTTACTTCGAACTTTAATCCTACCTATCTAAGCCGACTATTTCAGAAATTGTTACCTTTCGCACTTTTATTTTCTGTAGCGTCGCAATGCTTTGTTGTATTTCAGACATTTATTTAGCAGACGTCTTACGGCTGTGTGACGGAAATTACTTTCAAATAGAACCCTATAGTTGCATGGGTCCAGTAACATGTAAATACTCTTACGCGTGGGGAGACTGCTCTTGTGGTAATTATTCAGTTCTTGCAGTTATGTCCAGAAACGTATAAGATTCACGTGCGCGAAGAATCTCTTTCGTAATAGTAAATTTAATTGAGAGGCTGAGTACTTGCTTGTGTACCGTAAACCAATCTTAAGTGGCACGTTGCTTGCACGTTTGCCAAGTCTCTGATGTCGTCCCTGGTTGATATCCACACGCGACATCCAGGACAAACATGTTTGTCTCTTGCTCCGAGACTGATTTCCACGAACTGTAGGCAGTCTCTCTCACGACGAAGGTGTTTACCTCTATAGGAAAACTAGGATGTTATGCGGAGCCAACTAAATGTTTAGGATGTTAGAGGTATACGGCGTTTTGAGTTTCCCACATATGTGATTTACTTCCGAGGTAAATTCTTGGGATTTTGGAGACGCTCAGTACGCTTTTATTTCGCTTTTAAGGATCTTGCTCTATGGCTAGAATTAGTTATTACCGTCTAGGGCTACGTTTTTATGCCCTTATTGTTTTTATTTCTTGCCCGTTACCTCGATATGAAGGAAAGATCTCCGTACATATTTATCAAGGCATAAGACAAAGCTACCTGCTTATCGTATTACCTAAATGTCTGTATATCTGGTTTGTACGTCGAATTTGATATTAATACCTGTCGATCTAGCATACACGTCGAATTCGACGACACCATACCATAATTTGTGCCTTGAAAGTGTTCGGTTGTGAATCTTAAAAATTGTCGACTGCAGAATAAATAGCAATTATCGATTGTTGCTAATGACTCCATCGAATTACAGACTTCCTCATCTTAAATATTATTAGAATTGTAATGAATGTTATACGCCAAGAATTGTTCTCTCTCTCTCTCTCTCTCTCTCTCTCTCTCTCTCTCTCTCTCTCTCTCTCTCTCTATAACAAGTCATAAATGTCGTCAACGAAAATGAAGTTCGAGTTCGTGGCTGAGGTTAATTGATGAGACCGAAGTTGACTGACACATCTGATGATTAATCGAAGACTGGAGTCATATTTGAAAAAGAATAACGAATGTTCAAATTATTTGTCCTCTCCCCGGTGAGCGTCGGCGATTGAAACTGAGAAGTTTTGCAATCTCCACTTCCGAGAAGAAGCGTATGAATATAAATATATATATATATATATATATATATATATATATATATATATATATATATATATATATATATATTATACATATATATAGAGACATAATATATAAACATTTATATTATATATACACACACACACACACACATATATATATATATATATATATATATATATATATATATATATATATATATATATATATATATATATATATATATATATATATATATATATATATAATATATGTGCATATATATTACATATATATGCACATATATTTTATATATATATATATATAATATATATATGTTTATATATTATGTCTCTATATACGTCTCGAACTGTCGACCTACCCGCCCAGTTCTCCTCGCTGCTGAGAGAAAGGGAGCTGGGGATTTGGTAACATGTACACATTCGCTACCGGGGTCTAAGCGATGTCAGGTAGGGCAGACGATCGAGGCTACGACCTACCCCACCGCCAAATCAAAGTCCTTCAAAAGAAGGCATCGTGCTTACCCCATATAAAAATGGAAAAAAAGCACGTTAAAAACGAAGAAAGAAAAGATATATATGTATATGTATAATATATATATATATATATATATATATATATATATATATATATATATATATATATATATATATATATATATGTATATATATATATATATATATATATATATATATATATATATATATATATATATATATATATATGAGGTTCAGTGGCGCAGTGGTTATGTAAATTCCATCTTTTCCCCCTTAGAAAAGGTGGCTCCAGAAAGCATTTTCTTCAGACCCTGGCACTGATTTTTTTTATGGGTTCTTAGTAGTGTGTGGGTGAGTGTCATGTTACTTAGAGGAATAGTAAAACCTCTATCATTCCATTAGGTATATCCTTTATTAGCCTAGTCAAGTCAAGTCACGTATATACCTTAGAGGTCTTACAAGGATGAATACTGTTTTTTCATCTTGGAAATATTGTGTTTATCACTGGAATAAGTTTACCTATTCAGTGATGGAATAAAGTTGTCTTCTTCCTCACTTTGGCTTTATTGTTTTCTTCTGTTTCTGAATCTTTCAATCTCCTTCTCAGTTGAAGAGACTTCCTTTTTTGTAGAAAAATTAATTGGTTGTATTATACTTCTCATAATATTACATTTGTTATATTTCTTATTGTTTCTCTTTTCTTCGAACGGATGAATTAGATGTGGACTACTTTGCCAGTCTTGAAAAACTGATATCCCTTGGCTCTAAACACGTGAATAATCTGAGGTAATACAAAAAAAAAAAATAGATAAACTGTATATTTTTTTAGAGGAGAAATCTATCTCTTAAACAGTTTTTCATTCATTTTTAGATGGGGAGGCGTCCAAATATCCAGGAGATACGAATATCATGGAGGAAGTAGGATTTAAAAAAGATATGCTCAGCGGGGATTTTCAGTGTGGTAAAATCGGTACGTCAGGAAACTGGTACTCTTATGAAAGTTGTTCAAGATAAAGGATCCATTTTATTCACTTCATCTTTATGCCGAAGAATTCTCGAAGGGCGTGTGCGATGAAACATCCCAGCTGTCGAGGCACCAGGAATTCCTCTTCAGCGAATACATAAATTACGACCTTCAAGAATTTGGAGGCTTGTTAGATCGCCGGGGTAATTTTTACTTAATCCTTCAGAAATCCTTTTCCGTGCTGGAGGAAACGACCTCACTCGAAAACAAATTTCGACCACCTTATTGAAATTTTCAATTTGACGCCAATCATCGGAAATAGTTCCTCCCTGCATGAAGGGAGGTGAATTATTAGCATTAAGCCTTTCAGCCGTCGTTGCAAATGGCGTTCTTGAACGAGGCTCTGCAACGCTGCCTCAGGCGAAAATATGGCAGACCTTCATTTCAAAATGTTTATCAAAAAACGACGGTAAACCCTGCTTCGTAATGCAGCGTAGCTTTTTTTTTTTTTTTTTTTAGATTTTAAGCTGGACTAGAAATTCCTTGACAAATACTCTAATGGCCGTGGATTTTTCTTTTGTTCTGAAAGTGGCCAATGGCAGAGCACCGGCCAAGGTTTTAAGACGTTTCATTTTAAACTTATGGGATACAGAGTCACTCAAGTAAGAAGTCTTAGACTGCCATTATTTCGACTTTTATTCTTAACCATAGTTCCATGCAAGGCCATTTTTAAAGACCAGACAAAACGGTGGGTGGGTTTTTTGTTTTAGTTATCTTTCGCTCAATTGTCTTTCCAGTTTAATGCCGTAAGTTATTAAGAAGTTTGGTCTTCAGAGACATTTCAGCATGTAATCAAAAATAAAATGTCAACAAGATTTTTTTTTTATTTTTTCTGTAGTGCGTTTTCACAGACCGCTACCTCAGCAGGTTATTTACAAGAAACTGTTAGGATAATGCCGTCAACCGGTCCTTCACTCCTATTCAGTGCCGTTTTATACATGGCCCCCCAAAAAAGAAAAAAAGCAACATCATTTGAGAAAATGACAGAAAATATGGTAGCGGCGCGGCGTCACGCTTCGCACGTGCGCAATGGCGACGGCCATTTTGGTCAGTCTCAAGACATTTCCGCCTTTGCGGTTTCGAACCAAAGGAGTGGGGTGATTTAGATTGCGCGTGGGAGGGGGATGGATAGTGCGGGTTTAGGGAGGGCGGGGGAAGGGGGGGTAGGGGGAGTGGGCTAATGGGGGGCCTTATGACTCAGGGAGTATAGTTAATCCTCACACTTCCTCTGGCTAGCCCCTCCTCCTCCTTCAAAAGTTGAAAACCACGATTCACTGACCTTCATCGTGGCTGACTAACCGACAGCTAATGAATCCATCAAATCCCTCGTTTCTTTGTATTGTAGTAGTCTCGGTTCTTGAGGTTATCTCAAAACCACATCCGTTGTAAGTGTTGTTCCTTAAAGAACCAATCAACGCTTTTGTTTTTCCTTTATTTTTTTTTTTTTCTGCGAACACTTCATCATCCTTGGTGTTCAATCTTCTGGCTATTTTCTGTACGCATCTAGGAAATTCGGAATTGCCTCGGGAAAATAACAAAATTCTGGGACTTCCCCCCCCCCCCTTTATAAAAAATTGTTGACCACTGTAAAAAGCAAGTGTTGTAATAAGAACTTATGCAGAGATAAATAACTTCGGAAGAATGCTTCATTTTAAAGGTGTAACTTTTATGTAAAAAACAATGCCATTTTATTTTCCTCTTGTCCTTCTTTAGGTTATGTAAATGGCTGATTCAGCAACTAATGGACGAGATGGAAAGATGGAAATCCAACTTGTTAACTTAAACATCTGGAAAAGGCTCATTTAAAACAGCGACCCTAACTACGGATTAAGCTGAGAAGAATAAAAAGAATTTACTAGGGAGTAATGTTGTACGTACAAAACTAGCACCATTTACAGAATATCATCAACAGTGCTGACGCTGTATTGACTTCCAATATGCTATCTGACGGTGTACCTAATAGCACAGAGTACTGGGGAACTTTTCCATAGTATAGAAAACTTTCAAATGTCACTTTACAAGTTGGGGCCTAATTAGAAATTCACTGTTTAGGATCTCATTTATCGTGGTCGAGAATTTTTCAGTGTAGCAATCAGGGGCTAATAACTGATTTTAATTTGGTGGTATTTCTAGTGCTTCTGTTATTAAAGTAAAACTGCGTTATGAATCAATTAGTGCTGTAACTGGAATGAAATTATTATTATTATTATTATTATTATTATTATTATTATTATTATTATTATTATTATTATTATTATTATTATTATTATTATTATATTGGCCTGAGTAAAGTAAGCATACACAGAGCAATTAATGAAAGAGGAAAATGCTCAACTGTTAACAGACAATGACAGGGGAATAAGCACGGTAATTCAACTGCTATCTGAATCACTTTTATTTCATTCATTATTTTGTAATAAGTGGACTCAATACGCTTTTACCAGAAGCGTTCCAATGAAGTGTTTGAGCATTTTACTTAAATGAATATATAGACTTGTACGACATTGTGAACAAAAAAAAAAAGGAGCAGCAGTGTTCATATTCATTTTGCACTTTTGCGAACGGTCATGAATCTTGAATTCTTCGTATTTGGAAGTAGAGACTTTAGCAGAATTCTTGACTCTGCAAAAAAAAAAAAAAAAAAATGCCCCCACCCCTGCTGTTAAAGCCACACGACTTAATTGAAGGATAGAGTGGAGCTATGGCTCCTAATAGTAACGTTACTCGCAGTTTGTACCTTAAAATAAATAAATAGATAAATAAATCTGTAGCAGAAATTTCGGTAGAAGAGGCCCTGTTGGTTTGCGGAATCCGAAGGTACACATCATCCTGGAGGAAAGTTAATATTGCTTTCTCAGGTCCTTGAATTCACTCCTTTCCATCAGTTTGATTCTTCCGATAGAGATGTCTGCCTTTAAAGCTTAAATATTTAAGCTTTCCCGTACAACATTACAGATCTGATTGAAACCAATGAAAATGGTTTCCATAGAATATAATTATTTTTATTATTATCAATTCTAGTTGATTATTTTTATCATATGATTCCATAATCAATAGTATGCGGTGTGTATTCGCTTCTACAGTATGGATCCTGTGGTGTGAAAATGTTCTCGCTTTCTGGTAGCAAAAATTAAATAACTATAGTTAAGTAAAAATTAGTGCAAGAAGGGTGTTGGGTAAAAATTACTCAAGCTAATAATAATAATAATAATAATAATAATAATAATAATAATAATAATAATAATAATAATAATAATAATAATAACAACAATAATAATAATAATGTGTTTTAGATATAGACGCTTTTTCACGTTTGTCATGCTAACTACTTACAGTTAAATTTCCTTGAAAATAACTGAAGTACAAATAAACGTAATTGTGTCGTCCATAATATAAAAATGGAAGCTAAAAAATAAGATTTTTAAAGCACAATGTAAGCCCAATAATATTTTTTTTAATTAAACATTACATAAAGGCAAATTCACTACTAAACATTTAACTGTTAACTATGTCTATATTTTTGTAACACAGACATCAATAATAATAATAATAATAATAATAATAATAATAATAATAATAATAATAATAATAATAATAATAATAATAATAATAATAATAATAATAATAAATAAATAAATAATAATTAAAAACCTAACGTTTGAATAATATTCCCTTACAACTTCACGAATATTCGCCAGACGTTTTTTTCATATAACAAAATTGAACGCTAATGTGCAGTTGCATATAGTTCCTAAAACACAAGAAATATTTATGAAAATACAGTTCAAAATTTGAACCTTTGCCATAGCCGCCCTTCATCGGAGATTCAGAAAAAAAAAGATAAATAAATAAACTAACTTCTCGCGTGATACTTTTTCCAGACAAATTATTATTATTATTATTATTATTATTATTATTATTATTATTATTATTATTATTATTATTATTATTATTATTATTATTATTCAGAGGGTGAACCCTATTCATATGGAACAAGCCCGCAGGGGCTGTTCACTTGAATTTCAAGCTTCTAAAGAATATGGTTTTTTGCTTAGGAGGAGTAGGCTACAGTAGTGGTAGTAATGGTAGAGATAATAGCACTAACAGTGTCCGTAATATATAAAAATAATAATGTCTGTGATGATGATAGTAACGGTGATAATGATAGAGTTATCATGGTGTAATAACCGCTGTGATGTTTATACTTGCACACCACCTCTTTTATTAGAAGAGTTTTTTTTAATGGAGAAAGGCACTATAGACATAAAGAGCAGAAGAGAGATATGAGGGAGGAATGAGGAAAGAGGGAACAAGGAAGAAAATAGGGAAGAAGGAGATGTGGGGAGGGGGTGAGGGGTGGGGGTGGCGGATGGCAATAAACAACGGTCCTTCCGCGATAACATCTTTATAAATTATGCCATTCCCGAGCGCCACAATGTATATTATCTCTCTCTCTCTCTCTCTCTCTCTCTCTCTCTCTCTCTCTCTCTCTCTCTCTCTCTCTCTCTCTCTCATGTCCACATCCCTCACCCTTTCATCGCTTCCTTCCTTGCAATCCACGCGCATCCCATCCTGCCGCTACAAACCCCTCCCTCCCACCATCCCTTCTGCAGCATCTAAAATCTTGTCGAAAAATATTCTTATTCGACAGAAGAGAGAGGAATATTTATTATTACTCGAACTACTATTGTCGCCGTTTTCCATTTCTTCATCTAAAAGGCAGGACTTTAAAATAAATAATGAGGAAGATTTTCGCAAATAAAATCTTCTAAATAATAGGGAAAGAAAAAGTATAAAAAGACTTGAGTAAAAGGCAGGACAGAAAAGGGAGACGAAAAAGGGGCGAATGTAGGAACAGAAAGTGTTCTGTTTAAAGGTTTTAAAAGGGGGAGGGGCTCTTTTTTGAAGTGGGTACTTCTTTACTGTGTTTTACGACCAGAAGGTAATCTGTTGTGAGGCGTATATATTTGCTTATTCAGCCGATTGATTTTTTTTTTTTTTTAGAAAATCTCCAGCTTTGTCATGATGTATGGTGTTGAAATGCAACTTTTTATGCAAAGAAATGTGAAATTACAGATGAGAGTTAAAAGACATATGAAAATACGGATGATGAAGGGAAGAATGAATAGACTAGCATGAGCAAGCATAGAAAAAGGTGGAGGAAATACAAGGTGCGTATGGTCTTGCATCATTGCTTCAAGTAACTCTCTCTCTCTCTCTCTCTCTCTCTCTCTCTCTCTCTCTCTCTCTCTCTCTCTCTCTCTCTCTCTCACACACACACACACACAAAACACTATGTACACAGATGCATTTGCGTACATATTTTATACGGTTTTGAAAAGTAGAGAATTCCTGTATACTGTGCGTATGTGTGTGTGAGAGAGAGAGAGAGAGAGAGAGAGAGAGAGAGAGAGAGAGAGAGAGAGAGAGAGAGAGAGAGATGTCTTTGCAACTGCACATTCGCAAACTTTGTGCATTATTGTTAAGTGCATGCATCGATTATTCGACCAACTTCACGATCTAATTACATTTAATTACATTTCAGTGTTCAGTCTGATCGCTTGAAGTTTGCAGTGAGAAATGCGAGTAGGTAACATTTCCCTGAAGGAGAGACTTTCCAAATAATTATATATGCTTCTGGTTTTTCGTCCTGTATCTTATTCTCTACTTTCTTGCACGTATGCTTGTCTTCCTTGATGTGTTTACTGTAACGTGTCTGAATAAAGATCTATATGCTGTAATGTGTGCAAGCATAATTTTATTTACGATACCGCGTGTAAGCAGTTCATTTTAAATAATGAGTGTAAGCAGAATGTATTTACAGTAATGGGTTGAAGCAGAATTTCATATACAGTATCGGTTGTAAGCAGAATTTTATTTATGATAACGGGTATAAGTAGAATTTCCTTTACAGTAACAGGTGTAAGCAGATATTTATTTATGATAATGGGTGTAAGCAGAATTTTACATACAATTATGCTTGTAAACAGATTTTTATTTATATATAAGGATGTAAGCAGGATTTATTTACAATAACGGATGGAAGCAGAGTTTTATTTACTACAACGGGTATAGCAGAATTTTATTTACACTAACTTGTGTAAGCAGAATTTTATTTGCACTAATGCGTTCAGGCAGCATTTTATTTAAAATAACGGATGTAAGCAGAATTTATTTACAATAATGGGTGGGAGCAGAATTTTCTTTAAAATAACGGGTGTAAGCAGAATTTTATTTAAAATGACGCGTTTAAGCAGAATTTTATTTACAGTAACAGGTGTAAGCAGAATTTTATTTCTAATAACGGATGTAAGCAGAACTTTATTTACAATAACGGGTGTAAGCAGAATGTTATTTGCAATAATGGGCATAAGCAGAATTTGATTTATAATAACGTTGGAAACAGAATTTTATTTAAAATAACGGGTGTAAGCAGGATTTTCTTTAAAATGATGCGTGTAAGCAGAATTTTATTTACAGTAATGCATGTAAACAGACTTCAATTTACAAAATCAGGCGTAGGCAGAATTTTATTTATAATAATGCGTGTAAGCAGATTTTTATTTACAATAACGGATGTAGCAGAATTTTATTTACAAAATAACGGTAGTAAGCAGAATTTTATATACAATAAAGGGTGGAAGCAGAATTTTTATTTATAATAACGGGTGTAAGCAGCATTTTATTTACAATAATGAGTGTAAGCAGAATTTTATTTGTAAAATAACGGGTGTAAGCAGAATTTTATTTAAAATGACGCGTTTAAGCAGAATTTCATTTACAGTAACAGGTGTAAGCAGAATTTTATTTCTAATAACGGATGTAAGCAGAACTTTATTTACAATAACGGGTGTAAGCAGAATGTTATTTGCAATAATGGGCATAAGCAGAATTTGATTTATAATAACGTTGAAAACAGAATTTTATGTAAAATAACGGGTGTATGCAGGATTTTCTTTAAAATGATGCGTGTAAGCAGAATTTTATTTACAGTAATGCATGTAAGCAGACTTTAATTTACAAAATCAGGCGTAGGCAGAATTTTATTTATAATAATGCGTGTAAGCAGATTTTTATTTACAATAACGGATGTAGCAGAATTTTATTTACAAAATAACGGGTGTAAGCAGAATTTTATATACAATAAAGGGTGGAAGCAGAATTTTTATTTATAATAACGGGTGTAAGCAGAATTTTATTTACAATAACGAGTGTAAGCAGAATTTTATTTGTAATAACGGGTGTAAGCAGAATTTTAGTTACAGTAAGGGTTGTAAGCAGAATTTTATTTACAAGAAAGGGTGGAAGTAGAATTTTATTTACAGTAACGGGTTTAAACACCATTTAATTTACAATAACATAACGGGCGTAAGCAGAATCTTTTTTACAATGATGGGTGGAAGCAGAATTTTAGTTACAATGACGCGTGTGAGCAGGACTTATATACCATAATGTTTGTAAGCAGAATTTTATTGACAAGAATGGGTGTAATTAGAATTTTATATACAATAATGGGTGTAAGCTGAATTTTATTTTTCAGTAACGGGTGTAGCAGAATTTTATTTACAATAATGGGTGTAAGTAGAATTATATATACAATAATGGGTGTAAGCTGAATTTTATTTTTCAGTAACGGATGTAGTAGAATTTTATTTACAATGACGTGTGTAAGCAGAATTTTATTAACAATAACACGTGTATGCAGAATAACGCGTGTAAGCAAAATTTTTACTGACAATAACGAGTGTAAGCTGAATTTTAGTTACAATAATGCGCGTAAGCAGAATTTCTTATACAATAATGGGTGTAAAGAGAATTTTATTTACAATAACGGATGTAAGCAGAATTTTACTTACAATAACGATTATAAGCAGAATTTTTTTTTTAGAATAACGCGTGTATTACGCATTTTATTTAGAGTGACGCGTGTGTGCAATGATCAATATACAATAACGATATCTATTTATTGGCATCTATTTACAGCAAAGTGATCGAGCACCTATTTCCTCCTGCAGCGTAGTAAAATAGAGGGCAACGCTCGATAATGTGGCTTTTTTATCTCTTGAGGAAGTTGCATATAACCAACGTCTATATCCTGTGTGTAATTGAAAATGTAAATTACTAAAACGACCATGAGGTCAGTTACCAAGACAAAGATGTACGGGCATTGTAACCACAGGCAATGACAGAGTTGATATTGATAGTCATAAGATGTTTGAGAAAACAATATTTTCTTCAGTTTGGACAAATTTATGGTCACCAACGGTGTCACAGTGCTTTGAGAATTATAAGGAATATACAGTGGACATTTTCACTCATATTCCGTTTGACATTTTATTACATATTTTTTTTTTTTAAATGCCAGTCCGTCAGAGTTCGACATGACATTTGGACCTAAGATTTGTCGGAAATTTGGGATAAAATAGAAGGAATTTCTCTTCTAAAATTCTGAACAATATCAGAAGGGAATAGTTTCAGAATGTTACTTTGACGAATAGTTGTTCATTTTTACACAGCAGAGCTTGGGTAGTGATGTACTTTGGAATGTTCAGATTGCTTAGTTGTAAATTACCGTTATTTACTATTAACATGGCGTGTATTAATTTTGATTACCATGCTTTGTGAAAAAAAAAAAAATATATATATATATATATATATATATATATATATATATATATATATATATATTAAATATATATATATATATATATATATATATATATATATATATATATATATATATATATATATATATATATATATATATATATATATATATATATATATAGAGAGAGAGAGAGAGAGAGAGAGAGAGAGAGAGAGAGAGAGAGAGAGAGAGTCAAAAGTCAAAGAACACTTCATTCCCTTAAAAATGGTTATTATACACATTTCAGCGCTTAATTTGTACATAACCGTTCGTTTTAGTGAAATGTAAGACCATTCACATCGTTATATAATAAAACTGGAGATGTTCAGTTTGGAGAGAGAGAGAGAGAGAGAGAGAGAGAGAGAGAGAGAGAGAGAAAGGTTGCCCTACGCCCCTAATGAATATTTGTGGCTTACAATTTCCACGCCTCATTGGAGTCTTCACTCGTCGTCAGGAGGTCGGTCCTCTTCCCCTCCCCCCAACCCTCTCAGGTGATAATGGCTATTGCAGATGTGTGTTACAGCATTTGGGGCTCTTGTAACTACCAATTACAGAATCGAATCGATGTGTTTTTGTTATGTAGAATCGTGAGATATGCTTATAGAGGCCGTAGCAGAGGAAAGATTTTAGCTGTTTCAAATAACGCTTCGCTCTCCTGAAGCGGCCACAAACGTTAAATGATCCTACGATGGGTTTTGTAAGGCAGGTATGATAGCAGAAGTAGCAGTTGTTGTATTAGTGAGAGTGGTGAACTGTTATTATTATGATTATTATTATTATTATTATTATTATTATTAATGGAAAGTACATTTCATTGCTGACAGCTCAAGAAATGGGACTATGCTATATCAATGACTGATGAAAAAATTAAATTCGTCCCGACATTGCCTTCATAATACAAGAAAGATATTTCACCCTATGTGGATTGGCCTGTTAAGGAAACTGTCTAGGACAGTGAATGAGAGAATTAATCAAAAAGATTCCTCCGAAATTCCAGCGGGGGATATTTCCTCTCAGATTTCATCAAACATTAAAAAGATCTTTACAACGGCGACTATATAAACGTCAACAGTTTTTCATGGAAAAGATCTAAAATTCATGAATCTTGTAGGTTTCATCAAATATTAATAAAATCTTTAGAATGGTGACTATATAAACATAAACAGGTTTTCATGAAAAAGATCTAAAGTTCAGAAATCTATTAGATTTCATCAATTATTAATATCTTTGTAACGCCGGCTATATAAACATATAAGTTATTCATGGAAAAGATTTAAAGTTCACAATTCTATTAGGTTTTATCAGGTATTAATAACATATTTGTAAAGGAGGCTATATAAACATGTCAGTTATTCTTGGAGAAGATCCACAGTTCAGAAATCTTTAAGATTTCATCAAATGGTAATAAGATCTTTAGAACGGCGACCATAGAAAGATAAACAATTACTCATGGAAAAGATCTAAAGTTGAGAGATCAGGGCGGAATGACTTTGTGAGAGAGGACCAGAGCAATTCGGGCTTTTGGAGGACAAGGGATCTTTAACTGGCCGTGAGTTATTCATCCATGCAATTAAAGAGCAGGAATTAACTGTGACCCCATGCTCCGATTTAAGTGGTCCCGGGAGAGCTTTGGTTAAAGATGCTCTGAGTTTCAATTCATGCACAGGGTAATCCTTGATTACTTTTTACATTAATTGATTTAATAGAATCACTGTTGGTTTAATTTTGCATTGGCTTACTTATTTCGTATACGCATTTATTTATTTACATCATTTGTAAAGTCATTACTTAACGTTGCCAGAACTGGCTTTCTCCCTTACCCCACTGTTTCAAGATTCTTCGTAGGCTTGTTAATTTACTTTTCTTCTTCTCCTCCTTTATCATTTCTCGCATTGACCCCATTCTCGGCTGATTCTTATTTCACTCCCCATTCCCTCTCCTCCTTGTGTTCACCTTATCAACGGTCACTGTCAGTCAGGACGGGACAAGACTGTCACTCAAAACGGAAGCCGTCTCCTGGGCGTGACCTTGTCCTACGAAGGGCACAGGTCTTCCGATGATTCTTTTGGGCCAGTTATGTATTTGTTTGAAGTCCGCTGAACTCGTGTCTCTTTGGAAATACTGACCATTGGCTGGATGTCCATCGTATATGTTAACAACTAATTTATACATATATGCAATATATATACTGCACACCTATCTGTTGTGTAAATCAAGAAATAAAGTGGTGGTCATTTGGTTTTGTTTTTAGATCAGCTTCGTTCCGTTTACACGCACTGCCTTTGGTGTTTAATTTATGTCTGTTCATTATCATCTGTTGACCGTTTGCAGTTATTAATTTCAGAAAGTCTAGTCATTTGAATTATTATTTGGACGTGTGTTAATTATGCATTTGTTATTAACTGAACTGTCGGCCATTTTAAATATCATGAGAGGTTGGGTTCATTTGCATCTATTGAAATGGTTTATATACACATACTTTATTAACTGAACTGCTACGCACTGAAACTATCAACAAAAGATCTAATATCATGAAGAACTTATTGTCAACAAAATAAATATTATAATCATGATGAACATTTGTCACTCGAAGCGCTGGTCACTTTAGTTATCAATAACTGAGCCCATCCTTATGCTTTCAGTATCAACTGAGTTGCTGGTCGTCATGTATTATCTGCAACAGAGTTAATTTCATTAAGAAGTTATCAACATCCGAACTCTTGGTCGCCTGAGCAATAAACAGCATAATTACAAAATTACTGTCTATTTACTTACATAATCAGCTGAACTGCCTGCTGTTTAAATTGTCATCAACTGAACTGCATGCCATCTGAATTATCATTATCTTAACTGCTTGCCATATAAATTTTCATCAGCTGAACTGCTGGCCGTTTAAATTATCGTCAACTGAACTGCTGGCCATTTAAATTTAACCAACTGAACTGGTATCCATTAACACATATCCTCGACTGAAACGCTGATAATTTGGAGGATTATCAACTAAACTGAATCCACTTGCACTTAATTGACGATGAACCTGTTTGCATCGATCGCAAAATGAACTTGCGTCAATTTAAATTTACTGATGAATAAACCGTTTACTATTAGCAGTGCATACTAAGTACAGTTTCTTTAACTTGACTTTCAAGATGAGATGCATCACTTGTTTTAAAACTACTTTTGTATACTAGTATTTCTGTTTCTGCTCATGTTTTGGCATCGATTCCCCTCGTCCCAGGATTAAAGATAATTTCTTTGTTCTGTACGTCTCACTTTTAGATTGGTCAGATGTCATCGACAAAATATTTAAAGAACAGCTGTCATGTATTCCTCTGGTATAACTTCGATCGAAACTTACTATTTCTTTTTACATTTAATCTATTTTCAAGCTTCAGTATCCTCAGCTCGGAAAAGGAAAGAATCGGTAATATCATATCTGTCGGCTGCTTATTAAAAATATCTCTGGTTTCATATTCACTACGCGGAGTATCCCGGTCCGTTCTTCGAGTTTATTAATACCGTCGCCAGCCATCATAAACTGTTCCAACATTAATAAAGCATGAGCCTTGGCACATGGCTAAAAAAAAAAAACTTCGCAGAGAATTAACCTTTTAAAAAAACCTGCTTCCATATCCTTTCGGTCATCGATGGTGACACTTTCTCAAAACAACCGAACGGATGTCTAACAGCAGCAGAAGTTATGTATTCGTCGGAGGAAAGCAGAAACTGCAGGAAGAATCGTTCGTCCGAAATGCGTGGGAAGCTGCATCCTTTACGAAAGAAAATGCTATTCCGAGTGAACGAATATTACGGCCCCCTTGAGCGAAATGGAAGGAGAAATTGGGATTGTTTTAGGTTATGAGAAATACTATCAGCTGCTGGGTTTTGCGCTCTCTGGGTGAGCGGTACAAATAAAAAAAAAAAAGAACTCTGCCAAATAAAAGGGAATAAAGGGCGAGAGAGAGAGAGAGCGAAAATAAAGAAAACGGGCTCATGTTATTGAATTTGCAAGCAAGTAACAGGTCATACCTACATCAATACTACATGAAGGAGTACCTCCGAGTGCTTCTGGAAATGAACGTGGGCACAGAGAGAGAGAGAGAGAGAGAGAGAGAGAGAGAGAGAGAGAGAGAGAACGTCATCCCCAGCTGGGAGCCCCGATACATGCACATGTTCGGATCATCCTTTCGGATAAGAGGAGAAAGAACGAGCTTAAAAGTTGCTGTTTCGGACCGGAAAAATGGATGCGGGTAAGAGAGAGAGAGAGAGAGAGAGAGAGAGAGAGAGAGAGAGAGAGAGAGAGAGAGAGAAATAAGTTCTTTGGTAAAAGAACAAAACATCTGCATGGCCCATGCAACACGCACGGGCGAAATAAATTCCGATGGAAGCTGTATTGCAGAATGTTGATAGGATGCAGATGAAAAGAATATATCTTTTATTTTCTCATAGGGAGACACAGACAGACAGACAGACAGACAGACAGACAGGAGTTGCTAAATACCGGATGAGAAAGTTAATTTCCGAATGGGATTAGGAAGTCATTTGTGGCTGTCGAGTGAAGATTGATTTCTTGAAATCAAATGTGTTTTCATCTGACAAGATTTCAGTGCAAAGAAATACAAGATGAAATCGGAAGGCGTGGTTAGAATAATTATTAGAAGTATTATAAGTTATATCTATGACGATTATACCAACAGGAACGATTGTAACAATGAAATTATTCTTGACAGACACATCAACGATATGAATCTGTCTTCATAACAACTAAGATATTACGCAGTGTTGCATTCTCCAAACTCAAAAGACTTTTGCGACTACCACTGTGCAATCTGCTACTCTCTCTCTCTCTCTCTCTCTCTCTCTCTCTCTCTCTCTCTCTCTCTCTCTCTCTCTCTCTCTCACCTGGTCCATTCCCAGAACACAGTGTACAAGCTTTCGTAGGAAAAATGCACAGCTCGCGATAGGGAGCGGAAATAGGAAAAAACACACAAACAAAAAAAAAAGGCTTTAGTGGGAAAGACATACCCAGAGATTTGAAACTTCACTCGAAGTCTGTTATCGAGTCCATGGCGTCATATGGTTTCTGTCTCATCCATTCTTAAAATAAACTTCGGAAATCCGTAAATGGATGAACGCGAGGCACTTGAATTGCAGCACTAACTTTAGATGGCTAGGAAAGGAACAGACTGTTCCGGGGGCCCTGATTTAGAAAATAAAAAATGTATATTGCTCTTTCAGCGTAAATATTTTTTGCCATATATAATATATATGTATATAATATATATATATATATATATATATATATATATATATATATATATATATATATATATATATATATATATATAGATAGATAGATAGATAGATAGATAGATATAGATATATAAAATATATTTGTATATATATTAATATATGTATATGTGAGGTTTATATATACATACATATATATATATATATATATATATATATATATATATATATATATATATATATATATATATGTGTGTGTGTGTGTGTGTGTGTGTATGTATGTGTTTATGTATGTATATGTACATATATATATGTGTGTGTATGCATGTATGTCTATATAAACCTCAGGGCCCCTAGATCGATCCCACGGGGAGGAAACGATTTAGGCCTATTTCCTCTAAATTCCATTGCGCCCGCTGTGACCTAGATAGTGGGTTAGGTACCTAATATATAATAGAAGGAATTGGGCTAGGAACCTTATCCCAGAAAGGTTTGCTGAGAACTGGCAGCTCCGTATTCTGTTTCACCCAAATTACAGCCACCACATTTTTCCAACTACCAGCTACAGAAGTTACTACTGAGGTGAACATGGGCACAGTGCTTTTCTAACTGTGTACGCCCCTTCCACCCGCCCTCTGCTAAACCTGGCCCCACTTTATACCCAAAATTTCGTACATGTATTAGGTTCCTGGAATTTTTCTTTCCAAAAATTTTAAAAACTATATAGTAATGACGCCCAGGTTCTTCACAGTTTCTTGAATATTTAATTGAAGAAATGAAATATTCTGTGGTGTGCTTTAAATATACTGCAAAGTCAGTACTGAAATATGTGAAATAGGGAGCCATTACAATCGATTGTGGATTTTCCTTCAATAATAATAATAATAATAATATGCTTATTGTCGCTTTACCTTAAGTGAGCAAATAAGCCCCGTGGAGGAAATTCGGATCAGGCTGAAATCCTGTTTAATTCCGGCAATAACAGGCGTTCACTGTAGCCTTGTCTCCAACGACCAGACATTTGCAATAAGCCTCCGCATTACAGCTTCATTCCTCAAGCCAATAGTCTTTTAATCCGAGCCTTATTCTCTAACTTCGCTGTCTCTCCCTTCCTTCCTGTTCCCTCCTTCATTGCCCATCATCCAGCTCAAATACTCCTTTGGGTGTTCTTTCTTGTGTCTTCATATTTTACATATTCTGTTCTTTAAAGGCACCACTTTCTTACTTTTATGGACTTTATTATTACCATTTTAGTACCTCTCATTCTCTCTCTTCCTTGTGGCTTCCCTTCCTTCCTTTTCTCTCACTCATATTACCCCATCATCAACTCTCTTCGCTGTGTTTTTCTCTCTCACTCACTTCACCCCAACATCAACTCTCTTCGCTGTGTTTTTCTCTCTCACTCACTTCACCCCAATATCAACTCACTTCGCAATGTCTCCTCAGAATCCAAAGTTTCCCCTCCCCTAAACCGCTCCAACCTCCCTCAAATTTCTGGTCCTTAAATCTCTTACCTTCGCCATTCAACCCCCTGGCGGCCGTCCATTAGGCTGCCATTTCACAAACAGCCAAGCGTATCCGATAGATTCACCGCGACTGAGTGACTTTCTTAAAAAGATCGTCCTGCCCAGGAGTATCGCTCCCAGTGCTCCCCTCTCCTTTTTATCGGTAGGTGAGGACCACATGAATAATGCCCCTCGCCAGGTGTTTGGTCCACAACCTCGCCATGTCCTCGATTGAGATGTCAAAGACGCGGTTGTCACTCGATGAAGAAGTATCACTATTTCCCAGCCACACCGCTCTTGTGGCTGGTAATAGTCAAGGGTTTTTATATTGCTTTACATCAACTTTATTTTTCTCTCTGTACTTGAGTTGGGCAAGAAGTGTGTGAATAAAAATGGAGTGTAATCTTTCGTCACCCCATGAGAGTCAGCTGCAGTGTTTGCATGCAAATCAACATGCATAGGAGACCATGGTTACTAACTCAGCAAAGTTACTCAACGATGAGTTAGGTCATTATTTGGATAGGTGACCTCCAAGAAAATCCATATGCCGTCGTCAAATAAGCCCCTTCAAATCCTACGAACATAGCATAAAGCTAGCAAACTCATCCCATAAATAATTGCTGAAAAACTGGAAGAGTTCCACCTTCTCGTACCACCGCCAATTGTCAACATTCTTACGCCAGATTTCCGCTTGTGGAATTAGATCTGAAATGGTTACTTTTCTAGCTAAATAGGCCTAACCCATACTCACCACATGTCTAAACCATCTCACTGTAACTTACTTTTATATAAAATGATCTCCCCCTGCACTCCGGCCATGAATCTTGGCATTCTCTTGTCACGCTTCTTCAAAATCCCCTTCATTTTTTTCAGTGCCCTTGTCTCTCCGCACTGAGTGGCACTGGCCTTATGCTTGCACCATAAAATAGTATAATAATGTCTCTGTATTTAATCCAGGCTATTGTTTTGTTACTCTTTTTCTTACTCTCCCATGTAATGCCTGGTGCACACCCCAGTGTGTCCTCAAGGTGATGGAAATGCTCTACATCTTATAAGGAGTTGCCTAAAGTCATGCAGTGCTTCTCTTTCTCTCCCCTTCTCTCTTCTCATATATATATATATATATATATATATATATATATATATATATATATATATATATATATATATATATATATATATATATATATATATATATATATATATATATATATATATATATATATTCAATATATATATATATGTATATGTATATATGTGTATATATATGTATGTATATATATACATATATATACAGTAATGTATGTATGTATATATGCATACATACAGTACATACATACTATATAAACACAAACATGCATATATACATATACACATTACGAATTGTTTTCATTACTTCACACAAGTACAGAAACTGCTTTGCAAGGACTCACTCTCTCTTTTTGCACCGCCTGATATGTGCGCGCGCACGTGTCACTAAAATTCACGTTAGCTTAAAGTGGTTGCTTTATGTCCAGACTCTTTGCGCAATATAATTGTTGATCGTTTTTTATGAATGTGGAATCGATGGGTTATCTATCGGCAACCGAAGAGAATATTTGGGTGCGCGTGCGTTCACTCCAATAATCCAACTTATATATTTCAGGATATTTACTTATATTATCCTTTATATCGGGCGGCTATATGAAGCAGTTAATATAAGGTATTGCCTCGCATATATATCCTCAATATTGGATAGGTACTACTCCTCTTGGGTTATGATATTTGCTTTTTTTCTATTTTCCATTTTTGTTTTTCTTTTATTGGACCCTCACTCAAACTTTTTCATTCTTTTATTCCCGCAGGTTCCGGGTTTTTCTTTTATTCTTTTACTTTTATTTCATTCAAGGATTCTGTTCCTCAAGCAAACTTTTTGTATAAATAAATAAATAAATATATATATATATATATATATATATATACATATATATATATATATATATATATATATATATATATATATATATATATATATATAATTTTATGGGTAGAAGCAGTGTTTTATTTTCTGTGTACGCTGTACCTTCTTTGCATGTTTCTATTATGCACGCGCGTGCTCAGGCATATATTTATTTATACGTCCTTAATTGTGAATGTTTATACAGGTGTGTATTTAGGTTTGTGCGAAATACACAAATTCGTGTGTGTATGCAGATGTGGGAAATTTCAGAAAACTGGAGGAGAGGATGCATGTCAGGTAGGGCATTGTATTTTGGATATTGATTTCACCAGACGTTGCTATGTGCTGTTTGTAGACATAAAGTTGTGACGTACGTACATTATTTAACAGGTGGTTTTCAATTCCGTGTCTTCAGTAATTCAGTAATTCAATGGGAATCTTCTTTCTTCTTATCCTCTCTATGCTTACCAAAGACTGGATTTGCTTCCCACGGCTTAAAAGCGTCACATGCCAATTACGAATTAGTTTAATAAGTCCAGACGCTGTATAAAAACAATTAAAAAATGCGCCGAAGTTTTCTGTACAGCGCATAATCAAGGCCAACGAAAACAGATATATCTTTCGGTGGTCTCGGTATAATGCTGTATGAGCCACGTTCCATGAAATTTTAACCACGGGCCGGTGGTGGACTGGCCTATATCGTTGCCAGATGCATGATTATGGCTAACCTTAACCTTAAATAAAATAAAAATTACTGAGGCTAGAGGGCTGCAATTTGGTATGTTTGATGACTGGAAGGTGGAATATCAGCACACCAATTTGCAGCCATCGAGCCTCAATAGTTTTAAGATCTGAGGGCGGACAGAAAAAAGTGCAGACGGACAAACAAAGCCGGCACAATAGTTTTACTTTACAAAAACTAAAAAGAGGAAAGCTTTATAAGGAAACTCATTTTATCTTCTTGCAGTGATTCAGTCGAATTTCGCCGATGCGTATAAATACAAGCAATTGACACCAAGAAAGCGCAACCTTGGAGCTGGTTGATGAAGCGTATTTGGGAGCTGAAATAATGGTTTCCTTGATGTTCTCAATGACAGATGGCGAATTATTGACGGGTTCGTCAAAATAAAGCTAATAATCTTTCCGAAATTCTTCTGTGAGATGATGTGTGGACCATGCTTCCTGTTACTAACAGATCTGCGTACCTTCTTTTCAGAATAAAGATTGAAAGCTGACGCCCATAGTTTAGGGTACATAATTAACTCACATTTGACAGTTCAGTCTCAAGACTTCCTCTTCTTCATCACGGTACCCTTGAGAAGTGAGGTCAATCCAGATTTGTGGGGACTCAGATTATCCCCAGAAGCCCCAAAGCCTATACGTTTTGGAAACAGCGCAGTTCCGCTGGAACATTAGTTAAGGACTTGTGTCCTGCTTATTTAAATGGTGTAACTTCTGAACTGCATTGCCCATTTGCTTAAACCCTTATTGGAGAGTCCTAATACCGCCAGGAATTGATTCCCGTTGCACTTTGACGTCACCTCACAACGATGTTTCCCTGCCAGATCAGGGAGGTGAGAAAAGCAACAGTAATTACATGATTCTTCACCGTACATTTTGTGACGTTTCGAAGCCAGGTTTTGCGTCAGAGTGAATCATGAGTTACGGAAGAACGAGGTGTTCTTAACCTTATTGCCTGATGTAGTAGTGGTTTAGTGTATGGGATGCTAACAAGATAGATGCTGTACTGGTCATGTAGTCCAACGGTCATTTGTGTGTGTGTGTTGGTGTGTGTGAATGTAAATAGACATGGACGGTAGGATTACATTTCAGTGAAAACAAATTATTGCTAAAAATTGTCCCCTGTGAAGCATTAGGCAGAACTCTGGTCGTTTTCTGTAATTCTATTTTATATATATATATATATATAATATATATATATATATATATATATATATATATATATATATATATATATAAATCATATTATACAGTTGCATTACAGTAAAAGACATTTATATTTATATATATATATATATATATATATATATATATATATATATATATATATATATACATACATACATACATATACATACATACATAGAAAACGTAACATGGCGCTGGGAGGTAAGAATTTTTTAGGATATCAAGATGCCAGTGGACATCTCTCCTGAATTTGACACAATTATATGTCTCCGGAACCTGGGGATAAGGAAAATATGAAGGATGCCATGGCATTAACAGTCCTATGGGTATCTTTTTGCTTGCCCCGTTTTATTGTTAATTGACTATTGTTCCGACATTCGAGACGTTGTGTTCCAAGCTGATATGGCGTTGAGCCTTTCTGCTCTAATATTCGCTCAGAGCCACGTCCCGTCAGAGTATCCCGCGCGGGACCTGGCTAGTCCCACGACGGGATTCATAAGATCAACTCAGTTGAGACCCGAATTGTGATTGCCTTGGTAGCCTGAAGTGTCTTTGTATTATTAAATAAAATATCCTTTTGTTGTTTAGTTGGTTATTTATTGCGATTTACATAATCATCATAACGTTAATTTATCATCAACTACAGTTAAAAAGTGAACCGTGTACCCAACTGATTTAATTCGTGCTCCAGTTAAATTGACCCACAAATAAAACCGATTCAGTATTCCGTGTATGAGGCCTTGTTCCAGGATGAGGGATACGATGGCCTAGGATAGATCGGGATTCGGTAATCCTCATACTGTCAGAAAGAAATATTCTCTCTTTGCAGGTGCTCAACACAAAACCCTAAATGTAAGATGCAGAAAAAGACTTCCTAGCCATTTTAATCTTCCACTCGACCTTCTTATCATACAAGGAACTGATTTCTTCCAGAAGTGAACGGCAATGTCACCCACCAGTTTTCTCTTTCAAAACAATGATTGAGGGAAGTTGACCCTTGAACCACACATCGTCATTATGATAGGAAAAAAAGTACGAGACCTTGATTCAACAATCGCCTTCAAACTCTATATTCAGTGAATAATCGTGGGTGACACTGAATACAACGTTTTACACTCACTCATTTCCCAGGGCGAGTAACGGTTACGCCAAAGCGAAAATTGTCGGACCAGAACCATATTTAGCGAACTGACTGAATGATTTCCTTTTTCTTTTTCGTCGACCTTTGCTCGGAATGAACACAAGTCAAATTGCTCTAATTACTAAAGTGTCGATTCGGTTTCTCTCTCTCTCTCTCTCTCTCTCTCTCTCTCTCTCTCTCTCTCTCTCTCTATGCTTCATTGACTCTCCTTTGAAATGATCCGATTTCACCTGATGCTTCGTTATATTTGCTCCAAGTGCGATGCTTTTGGAAGAGGAAAATGTCATCTTGCCTGTTTTAGATAGCGCTCGTGCCGAGTTTATTTCGGGGCATCAAAAGGCCATGAAACATGGGCGTTAATTTTAATCTTATATGGAAATGTTTTGTGTTGCATGCCCTAATTACTAAATCTGATAGTCATCGACTTAGCCCAACGCATTCTCTAAGAATCTTTATATGAGAAGGCTCGTGTTAAAATTAAAACCAATGTTAATATCTAGTGGGTCTCCATAACATTCCGAATCCCCTTAACCCCCCGCCCCACTTTGTATTTCCCTTTCATCCTTTTACTTTCACTTTTATATCCATTTCCCTGTTCTACCATTATCCTCTCTCTCTCTCTCTCTCTCTCTCTCTCTCTCTCTCTCTCTCTACATCTGCTTTTGTATCATTTACCCATCCTACCATTCTCTCTCTTTCTCTCCCTCTCTCTCTCGTTGCATCATTTACCCCATCCTCTCTCTCTCTCTCTCTCTCTCTCTCTCTCTCTCTCTCTCTCTCATTACATTTGCTTTTGTGTCATTTACCCCATCCTCTCTCTCTCTCTCTCTCTCTCTCTCTCTCTCTCTCTCTCTCTCTCTCTCTCTCTCTCGTACATTTGCTTTTGTGTCATTTACCCCATCCTCTCTCTCTCTCTCTCTCTCTCTCTCTCTCTCTCTCTCTCTCTCTCTCTCTCTCATACATTTGCTTTTGTGTCATTTACCCCATCCTCTCTCTCTCTCTCTCTCTCTCTCTCTCTCTCTCTCTCTCTCTCTCTCTCTCTTTCGTACCTCGCGATCATTGGCTTCTGTTGGTTCTCTTTTCCCATCACGCGAAAGACTCAGTGAATCAGCCAGCCCTCGTCATATATCTAAGAAATGTCTAGAATTTATGGATATGAATATGAATGCTTTTAGTTTATATGGAGTTTGAAAGTTGTCTTCTCTCTTTTTAACGGAATATGTATACATTTCAAGTGTACACTTCATCTCTCTCTTGAGAGAGAGAGAGAGAGAGAGAGAGAGAGAGAGAGAGAGAGAGAGAGAGAGAGAGAGAGAGATCCCTTTTGATCGCGGTAAATTTCCACATTTTTGATACTTGCGTCGCGTGTCGTAAATGTTTATTACGCGAGGTCATAAAATTCAGTTTTGCTAAATTCTTGTCATATTTTTGTAATGCGTCCTCAACTCCAGCTGAAACCATATGCCATAATAGCGAAGAGAAAAAATTTTACCTTTTAATATTCATTTATATATATATATATATATATATATATATATATATATATATATATATATATATATATATATATATATATATATATATATATATATATATATATATATATATATATATATATATATATATATTATATATATATATATATATACATATGTATATATATATGTGTGTGTGTGTGTGTGTGTAGAGAGAGAGAGAGAGAGAGAGAATATGTTTCATTTCCTCTCCATAAATTATATATTCGACATCATTGATCGTTCATGTCAATTATTCCGCACTCTCAAAAAGGGTTATTGTGTCATAATGCGAGTATTGCCACGTAATTTTCTGACATTATTTTTCAAACTAATTTTGATTAGAGGCCATTTTATTTCCTCGCTTCCTAAAAGGAATGGTCGTAGGTGAAGCCGATTAAAAATATATTTTATCTCAGTGGTTCCACCATTACTCGCAGGTTTGTCAGAAGCAGACCCGTTTTGTAAAAGTGCGTTCACGCTACAGTAAAACATGACATGAACATGTCGACGACATATCGCGCGTACATCATAAACAGGTTGAATACAAGTTAACGACTTAATGATAGTCCTACTTAGTGCTTCATGCGATTTTCCAGCTGTGGTCACAGACATGATTTCAACCTGATTGTTTCATGTATGCGGTGCGGTGCCGATGTGTGCACAGTACATGTTTTACTGTTTTGTAAGCGCACCTTAAGAGACCCAATTTCTATTTTTTACAGAGCTAGGTTATTATTGTTACTAGTAGTATGATTTGATGTTAGACGTTTGTTTTCAAGATGCTAGTTTAAAATGGAACTGAATTTCATGCAGCTGGCCAAACGTTAATCTGATTAAAGCTGCTCAGAATTTTTTTTTTAGTCTTTTTAAGTTCTTATCAGTGTTATAAGAATCCATAGCCACAATTATGCATTATATATCTGATTATTTCATTGTTATTATTCAGAAGACGAACCCTTTCGTATGGAACAAGCCCTCAGGGCCATTGACTTGAAATTCCATCTTCCAAAGGATATGGTGTTCATTCAGAAATAGATAAAAATGTAAGTAAATCATTAAAATGCAAGAAGAATTGTATTATGGTAGTAATGCATCGTACAAGCATACTCATCAACGACTACAGTAATGCATGTTTCAGTGCGTGCACACCTGTAATAACAAGAAAAATCTGTTGTCGAGATTTTAGATTGATGTCGACCTCAAGCAATTTCCGTTGCACAACCAGCCTTCATCAAGTTTCTTGTGACAGAACCAACATATGCGCGACGGTTATTACCGTTATTTTCCTTCTCTGTTTTTTTCGTCTTTTGAATTCTGTGTTACGCGTCATGGCTGACTCACGATTGGCTGATGATGGACAAGGCTCGCTTTGTGATTGGCCGGCCGGTCGATGTGACGGTTGAGAATTAGCCAACCAAGAATATGCTCGGAAGAGATTTCTCGTCATAAAGAACGTCTAAGATGGCTCCGTAATTCTTATAACGCCTTCCCTCCCCGAGCGTGACTGTGAGGAGCGGGTGGATGGGGGTATGGTAGACGGTGAGGAGGGGAATCACACTTCCCCCTTCTTGTCTCGTACCCCCTCCCCTTCCCACTAACTCTCTTTGACCACTAGCATTGCTCACTATCCATCCACCCAGCCACATTACACCGCCCTCTAGTTGCTCCATCGTCTTGAAAACTTTTTTTCCTAGAATAACTCACAGCAACGAAAGTTAGGGTAAAACCTGATATTTGTTGTTTAAGAATGATTGCACAGGAGCTGAGAGAGAGAGAGAGAGAGAGAGAGAGAGAGAGAGAGAGAGAGAGAGAGAGAGAGAGAGAGGAGGAGAAGGAGGAGGAGGAGGAGGAGGAGGGAGAGAGAGAGAGAGAGAGAGAGAGAGAGAATGATTCTGTAGCACGAGGTAGGGTGACATTGTTGATACGTCTCTTAGGTAGCCTGGAATTAGAGTGATAGTTTGGACTCTGCTGTATTTATGTCTTTCCAGCCGGCGCTTCGGCGCTTTACTGCTATATTCCCGTGGGGAAATTCGCATTTACTGCTATATTCCCTTGGAGAAATTCGCAGAAAAGCTGCCGTATCTTTCGTGTCGCTGCTTTAAGGTACAAACGTCCGTCAGAGAGCTCTTGAGAGGCCACACATTCGGAACGTTTCCATTTTTCTTTCTATTTACCCAAAACGACGAGCAGTATTTACAGGAGGCTAAGGATGTTCCCACCGAAGATTGTATCGTAGTGGCCTGAGCTCTAATACTCAGTTGTCCCCTAACGTAAACCTCTGAAGTTTAGGCATTGCGCTAAATTATTTCATTGCCGAAGTAAACGGTTTTGTCAAGGGCGTTATAGGACTTCAGGTCTAAGGGTCTTTAGACCTTGGTGGGACTGATCAAACAAGCCTCGAACAGAGGGAAAGATTGCCTATTTTATTATCATTATTCAAGATGTGACAACTCTCTGTAGTAATGCGACGAAAACGTTCGATAAGGGGCATACAGATTATCGTGGATTCCAAAACTCAACCATCCATATTCAAGGCCAGACGTGAAAATAATCAGCTGTTGAAATGAAATTAAAATCTGATTGACCTTTCTTCTGATTAAAAAACTGCAACAACGCCATTTATGCAATCAGTGTGAATTTAGCTCGGTAAATATTTCCCCGATGCTTAATGTTCATTAAGAATTTATTCCTACCGCTAAAGAACAAAAATCAGTACCTAAATAAGAAGCCTTCTTTCAACAGGGCTAAATTTTAAAAGTTCATATAGCTGTTGAGCAGTTGAATTATGATACTGTTGATAAAACTGGATGAGAAAATCATGAAGAATACGATATTTTCGAATAACAAATAGATTGTTCTCTTTTTAGTTTTCTGTAAAAGAAATCTATTGAGATGGCTTTGTCTATCCGTCCGCACTTTTTCTGTCCGCCCTCAGATCTTCAAAACTACTGAGGCTAGAGAACTGCAAATTGGTATGTTGATCATCCACCCTCCAATCATCAAACATATCAAAGTGCAGCCCTCTAGCCTCAGTAGTTTTTATTTTATTTAAGGTTAAAGTTAGCCATGACCGTGCGTCTGGCATCGCTATAGATGCCAACAACACAGACCACCACCAGACTGTGTGTGAAAGTTTCATGGGCCGCGGCTGAGATTTTCATACGGCTTTATACGCTGTACAGAAAGCTGGATTGCGCCGAAGAAACTTTGGCGCATTTTTTACTTATTTCATAAGTGACTAACACCTTTAAGTAAATCTAGCAACTAAGATGACCCAACGGCCAGATGCATCGTCACAGACTCACCCGTCAGCTATAGGACATAACTGAATGGCAACAAGCAGTCACAGCTTTCCAATATTTTTTTCATTATTACTGTGCGGGGCACAGCCAGAAAAAAAGATAATGATGTAAATTATTGGAAATAATGATAAAGTAGGAGTGTTCAAAACCTGATAATCAACACGCAGTTGCGTAACAGTCGCTCCGCAAAACACGTAACGCCTATGAATTTTCCCGTCAACTGCACAGTTCACCTTATCACTTTAAGTAATTTACTCAGTGCAAGGTCGCGCGCAACTGCGCGCGTTCTTACTTCAACACGCGCGTGCGCGCACACATTACTCCCGATGACCAAATAAACAGTAAATTTGTCTATTTGTTCACTTTACGTAACAACCCAACGGGACAACAATTACATGGCCAGCTTTTGCAGAACAGACATCTACTGCGAAACGCAGACTTACTGCAAAAAGGTACGAAATTATAATATAAAGAAGTACACCAGATCGCAAAAGAAAATCAGAGCAGAAATTTATCGGTAACTAAAATAAAATATAACA
>NC_089744.1:27497500-27510000 GCF_040412425.1 Macrobrachium rosenbergii | reverse complement strand
TCCGGAAGTTGGAGTGATTTTGACGTTTTTAGGATACTTTGGAGTTAGCTGTATTATTATTATTATTATTATTATTATTATTATTATTATTATTATTATTATTATTATTATTATTATTATTATTATTCATAAGATTAAACTCCTATTCATATGGAACAAGCCCACAGAGACCATTGACTTGAAATTCAAGAGGAGGTAAAGGGAAATAAAGAAAGAAGAGATCTCACTTGTTAAAACAATAAATTAACAAATTAACTAATTAATGAATGAATTATCTGTACCCAACATAATTATCGTAGTTATTACTCATAATTTGTTAATTTATATTTTCCTTTCTTAATAAATGATCTCTTTCTGTATTTCCCATTACCTTCTGTTACTTCTTTTTAATGAACACCTTAATATTCTTTGGAAGCTTGAATTTCAAGTCAGTGGCCCCTGTGGTGGGCCACTGAATAGGGGGTTTTATCTTTTGAATAATAATAATAGTAAATACTGCTTGGTATTGATGTAATAAACGCCTTGATACGTGTAATTTGTTGTAATTGCTGTTCACATTATTTAAGGTCTCCACAATAAACTTTGATCATTGCCGAGTACATACAGTAGAACAAATCTGATTAAGACATCTCATCAGTGGCTTTTGTAATATATTTATTTCAATTGTAAAGAGAATTTATGGACATCCTATATTACACTCATTAAGGTTATACGTGTAAATGATATAGTCGTTTCAGTTGATACTCAAATTGTTATATATCAGTAGTGATAATTCCGTTGAATATTCAACCAATGGTCTTTTTTTATTTGTCGAGGTGATGATCCCCAAGAGAGTGGTTTATGAGGAAATTTCACGCCCATCATTAAGTTATAATAATAATAATAATAATAATAATAATAATAATAATAATAATAATAATAATAATAATAATATCACTGTCACCAAAACAGCTCCCAAATTACTGAATCCACCCTCAATACTTTGTAAGTTATAGGAAGCTTTTTTGTACCGCAGCAACATCCTCCATCCCTGACTGTTTCTGTTCGAGGGTCGTAGGATGTGAGTCGGAAAAAGGATGGTGTTTTGCGGTTAACGTACAACGATTATCCGCTACGGGATAAGAGACAGCGTCATTTCGTTAAAATTCGCTCAAAATCGGACGTTGTTGGACGGTGAGTCACTACCGGCCATTTCTCTCTCTCTCTCTCTCTCTCTCTCTCTCTCTCTCTCTCTCTCTCTCTCTCTATATATATATATATATATATATATATATATATATATATATATATATATATATATATATATATATATATATATATATATATATATATATATATATATATATATATGTGTGTGTGTGTGTGTGTGTGTGTGTGTCTCTGTCTGTCTGTACATGTGTGTTTGTGCTTGAGTGAGGTTTAACATTCTTTACAACAAACATTCATATAAAAGTGTAAATGGACGTTGATTTTATTATTTGTTTATAAGTTTTCGAACAAATTAACACGTGATTGTACATATTTAATGAATGATAAATTCTCCACAAGGGTGACTATAATGATAAAAAATGTGAAGTAAAAAATTTCTTAACATTCCCTTTAGCAGCGATGATGAAAGGTTAACCCCCCCCCCCCACCATAAATGAAGCGAGGCCGAGCTTCCATTATTTCCACACCATTAACAGAATAACCATTAGTGTTCCTGGAAATATGAGCACTGTTGTTTGCCTCCAGGTTTTGGGAGGCTAGATTAGCGGCCCGCCGGAGATGTAACGCTCAAAATGATGCTGCCTTTTGATTCTATGTTAAGCAGGCAGCAGTCTGTCTGCTGCATTATATTTCCCTTCAAATCTTGTTTTACCTTTTCTATTTTTCCATTCGTTTGGTGTGTGTCTGTTTCGTGTTGTGACTGGTTCTTTCATCCGTGTCGTTTACGTTTTCATGTTTTGTGTCTCGCCGAATGTGCTGTTTGCACATTTCATATTTTGTTATGTTTTATTCTGAATTGTTTATTTGTTTCTCTGGCATTTTCTTGCCATTTTTCTGTTTTGTCTACTTATCTAATGTGTATTATTTCTTTCATTCATATTATCACATCATCATCCCTGCTGTTTCCAGCTGGTTTGTCAGAGTCATCCAGCCATCTCATCCGTTATGACAAACTTCTTTAACGTGATCTTGTTCCATATACATCGTCTAGGTATTTCATCCTTAACGCATACCTGTTTCAACTTAATGTGTAGTAATAATTTACAAACGCCTCGTTATTTCATAGTTTTTTGAAGGTATTCGTCTACGCCCTAAGATTTATTTTCATTTTTTGTCCGCTGGTTTCATTATCCCTCTCAAACTTTTCCTATAGAAATAAGTTTTGTCATTAGAATTGTTCAGTTGTATCTTTCTGTTTTGTTCTCCACATTATCCAATCATTGTCTATCTATAAATCATTGCGTTTCTTGTTCGTATAGGCTGTCTAGGTATCTCACCTTAGTTGCCTGAGCAATTTTTTTCATATTAATTCATCTTACATAGGCATTTCGTTCATACATTTTTTTTTTCTATTTGATCGTATTGTTGAGCAGTTTCGTCCATATAGTCTGGCCATTTTAACATATCTGCTGTAGGTATTTAATTTTTCTATCCATTTCATTTACGCTTTCTAAATAATTAACGTGCACTGCCTGAATATTAAGTCTGTATGCTCTTTCTCGTGAGCAGTGTCAAATTTTTCCATTTATTGCTCTACCATTTCTACCACATGGCCTCGATAACTGATATCTCTTCAATGTGCTTAACCATACCTTCCATATTGTCTAACTGAGCCTTTTATATTATCTAACTGTCATTAGCTACTGACTGACGTGGCATCTGAATTATGCCCATTAGTAAATAGACCCGGCGATTTATCCTATGTTTAAGGTTTCCAGACAAATGCTAAAATGCCTGATGATTGTCCTGGACCCTGAACCACGTCGTGACGTCATGTTACGTGGTAACCGAGCACAAACCTAAATTCTGTTAGACAGCCTAAACGAAATACTGAATATTCCAGCCTTTTTACTAGCTCTCTGCATATCAACGCATTTAGGGTTCGGCATGTTCTGCATCTATATTATTTCGTGTTTTGTTGTTGGCAGGTTTGCGGAAATCGATTTAGTACAAAATAACTCTTAGACTTATGTACATTTATCTTTGCTTCATAGCTAGTTGGCCGATGAGTTTCATGCGTCGTCAGTGGCTGCGCAAAAGCATAAAGGCATATACCCTGGCTGTCTAGGAAAAGACTTGGCCTTTGAATAGACTCGACTTATCGTCATTTAATAGGAGTTTGTTGACATTCCACATGAATCACTTGTTAAACGGAATGACTCACGCCAGCATGAAACGACGGCGCTGAAAGCATAAAATTACACTAAAGTTTCAACACAATAAATAACCCTCGGGCTTTTCATGCGACCAAACTAACGTTTCCCATGCATGTAACTACGCTTCGTCTCTTGATTTTTACTTGTGAATTCATTTGGTACGCGTGTTTGTTAACAAAAATTCACTTGAGCTTTTACACGACGTCGTACAAGGAGCGATACCTCAGATCTGCCAATAGTTTGGGTTTCTTTGTGAACAAAATTACGCGGGACAGAAGTTGGTGAAACTTCCTGCAAAAATTGATCATGAGACATGAGACAGTTTTCTTTGTGTTTTAGTGGATGATTCAGAAATGTATTTCATGCTCCCATTGCGTTTTCAAACAATTGTTTGCAATTTTTTTCTATTTTGACGTTGCCCCGTGTGTTTTGTTTACAGAGATATCCTTGAGTATCCATCGATAAAAAATTGGGTGGCCTTGCAGTGCAGGGCATGAACTTTACAGAATCGTATTTATAATATGACTTGAGGGGTTTCCGTGTTTAGACTTTGGAATAACTTTCTGGTTTCTTAAGGTGTAGCCGCTCGCTCTCTCTCTCTCTCTCTCTCTCTCTCTCTCTCTCTCTCTCTCTCTCTCTCTCTCTCTCTCTCTCTCTCTCTCGATTCATAAATTAATTGTCGCCAAACCTTACGTAAACTTAGGATTTTAGTGAAATAAAAAAAAGTCTCGCAATTCTATTTAAAAATAAAGTTTTCCCGTACGAGGCTGTCATTTGCGTGGAAACTTTATTTTTTCACCCTGCGTTTGCTTAGTTTTCACCCCTAAACCTAGTCATTACATAACCTCCAAAGTTTGCTCGTATCTATCTGGCTGTCTGTATATCTGTCTATGTATCTATCTATCTCATAGATCAAGGATTCCAGCATAACTCTCCTCCCTACTCTGGTGGAGCCTTTCACTAGACAAGATGATGATGTCTACTTTTGTTCTTCCTGAGAACTGGCAGCGTTTATTTCATTTTTCTCTCTGTTCTGGCAAATGAAATTCATCTACCACCCCACCCCTCATCTTTTTCTTTCTCCTCTTCCTGAGGAGAACGTCTTTTTCTCCCTCTGTTTCCTGCAGAGCTGGGAAGGTGTTCTACTTCAGCTTGTTCCAGAACTGGAAGTGCTCTTTTTTTTTTCCAGAGGAGAAAAGTTGCGCCGTGTGTTTCATCCAGAACTCAAAGTATTCTCCCTTTTTTATTGAAAGAAAGATGTTCTCAGTTCCTGCTTCTCTAGCCTTGTGTCACTTATTTTATTTCTACTTATTTTTCCTCGTGCAGAACTGAAAATCATATTTATTTTCCTTCAAGAGACTGATATCTCCTGTCTCTGCTTCTGGAAGCTCTATTTTCCCCCATTCATCATATGGATCAAGTGCGTTGTAGCAGCCCACCTCCCACCCTTCTTAAGAGGCATAGTGCCTGGTGTCCTTATCGACCTGTGAGTGAAGAAGACACTTCTGCATTTTCTGCTAAGAGAAGCCTCTTGCATTGTCTTGACACGTTGGCGTCAAAACAACAGAACTGTTGGTATAACCCAGAGAGAGAGGCATCTTATTAAATGCCAGAGAAGAAGAAGAAGAAGAAGTGGACGGTCGTGTACTTTCACGAAGGATTTAGAGTGGAGGAAGAATAGACAGAAAGGACAATAGACGAAGAAAGATCGGTATTTGTATTTCTCCTAAGGGTTTTGGAGAAGAAAGGACGCGTAGTAATTAGAATTTAGGTAATGTAAGTCTCCAGAGGAGGTGAAGGAACTGCAGCATATGAACAAGAAATAAATTCCGAAATTTAGGCGAGGAAAGAAGAAGAAGATTCAGTCAAACAGAAGAAGACTGCAGCAAGAGGAAATAACTTGAGATTCGATGTAGAAAATGCTGTGCACGGGAAAAGTTGAATAAACACCCGACAGAATCCATTTTGGAGAGGAACCGAGACAGCAAAACTGACGATCGATAAATAGATGCAAAGATAAATCGACCGACAGACACGAAACTGAAATCACATAAAATTTAGATTGCAAACTCTTACAAAAATGTCAAAGGAAATAGAATAGATATTAGTCAGAGCCGTGGCATAAAATTCAATAAGAGATTGGGAGGGGAGGGGGTGGTTCTGTGAAGGCATTTCTGGATAAGAGAGAGAGAGAGAGAGAGAGAGAGAGAGAGAGAGAGAGAGAGAGAGAGAGAGAGAGAGTCCGAGTCCCTCTCTTTCTCTCAGAGATAAATCTCAGCTTCCTTCTTTTGTATTGGAAATGGAGTGAGACGTTTGCCTTAAGAGGATCGAAGGGCATGTTGGGGCCAGAATGGGAGCTCAGTTTTAGAGGTGAAGCCGCATCTTTCGCATTTAATTTTTTCTTAAAGAACACGAATTGCCAAGGAGTTAATTGTTTCACAGAAGATTGCACGTAGATGTTATCGCCTTGATATTTTCACAACATATTCGTTAGCATAATGAAAAGTAGTTAACAGAGTATGTGAGTCTGTTTGTTTGTATATCGAATAAATTAATCAAAAGTGTTTAAATAAAGAGCTGATGGCAGTAAATGCTTATTGCGGGACTCGAGAAGATTGACTTTGTAGAGTTCCTCATTGGGAGAGTGGGTTCCGTTCTCAGCTAGCAATCTGCTGGCCGCGAGTTCGAATCTCCGACCGGCCAATGAAGAATAAGAGGAATTTATGTCTGGTGATAGAAATTCATTTCTCGCTATAAGGTGGTTCGGATTCCACAATAAGCTGTAGGTCCCGTTGCTAGGTAAGCAATTGGTTCTTAGCCACGTAAAATAAATCTGATCCTTCGGGCCAGCCCTAGGAGAGCTGTTAATCAGCTCAGTGGTCTGGTTAAACTAAGGTATACTTAACTTTAACTTTTCTTTGTATGTAGAAGAAATTTTTCAGATTTGTTGCCATTGAAACCACCTTACCCATTATTAAGAGATTAACGAGGATTTAAACGGTTCGTAAAGTGATAAGTACATTTCACTAATTTAATATTCATGTCACCGTTTTAAGCACAACTAACGAGAAATGAAGGATAAGGCTTGGGTACTAGAATGGAACATTATTCTTTGATGCAATCGACTACTTGCATGACCCACAGCTTAAGAGCCCAGGTCAAACTTCATGCCAATTATCTGTTTACACTAAGAAACATGAGTTTGATTGCGGTATCTTTTCATACTGATAAATCATAACATTAAATTTCTTGCAATAAAGATTTAACTGAATAGTTAAATGTCTAGGTCAAGCGTAAGTTCTTGATGGTAATTTCTCTTCTTAGCCATGTAAGTAGAAAGGGAGAATTATATATCTACTTGTCATGGGCTGTACAGCTATCTTCAATATAAACAAGCAAAGGAGACTGACTTATTGACTGAATACCACAATGAAAATAATCGCATGCCAGTTAACAAATAAAGAAGAAACTTGAACTTGAGGAAAAAGATGATGAATTATAGCTCGTAATTTCCAACATCTTGCAGGAACAAAATATACCTTTTTGCACGCAAAATTGCCATGGAAGCTTGCAGATGAACAGTGCACTTTATTATAAACTCTTGGTTCGCGAGCATCCAAATTTTGGACATCACATACTCTGTCAGGGAAATTCACGATACTTTTCTGGACATATTAAGATTTTCTTTCAAATATGAAAATATGCTCTATAATTTGATACATACACTTTATGGGAAAGTGATCAAGACGGAATAGCTGCCTTTTTAAATACAGATAATCTACAGGATTCGTGAAATGTAGAGCAATGGAGAGAGTTCCACACTAATAAAAAAAAGTGCACTCACTCATATTTGAAGATATTACCAATATACCTGTCTTATACACGAAACTCTTCTGAACATTTAATTTTTCATTTACGTTTTATCTCACGAGCAGGAGGAAGCTGCCATTTTCCCTAAATGCACATTAGTGACAATAACAGTAAGTGAACAGTAAAGAAAATGAAATCCTGTTTCCAGATCCAGACTCAGATCTACATCATGTATCAAAATATGAAATAACTGAAGAATTAATTTTACATTCAACCAGAGAACACGAGAATTATTTTCTCTACAAAGTGGTCTTGACAGAATTTCTGTGACAGTTATATTAAAAGCGTTAGTGAAAGGCTACAGTTCTCTTATTCATTTTGTATTAATAAGGGAAAAGTTTCCCTTTTTCTCCAGACTGTCTCATGTAAGGAAAATTGTTTATAATGGACAGTAATGTGTATTGGAAGTACTCGTAGTTTTTCGTGTATAAAATGACATAAACCATTTAATATTTGATCCCTTGCATGTCTTTTCAAAGAATTTTAATGATCATTTATACAAGGAAAATTTTCCCAATCTCTCTCTCTCTCTCTCTCTCTCTCTCTCTCTCTCTCTCTCTCTCTCTCTCTCTCTCTCTCTCTCTCTCTCTCTCTCTCTCGAAAATGTACGATGAAAAAACTTACCCGTACTCTCTGCTCTTTCTCTGAACAAAAAATTTCCATCTCAAAAACAGTAAAATTTATCTCTCTCTCTCTCTCTCTCTCTCTCTCTCTCTCTCTCTCTCTCTCTCTCTCTCTCTCTCTCTCTCTCTCTCTGAAATGTACGATGGAAAAAATTACTCCTCTCTGCTTTTTCTCTAGACAAAAATTTCCATCTCCAAAACAGAAGAATCTCTCTCTCTCTCTCTCTCTCTCTCTCTCTCTCTCTCTCTCTCTCTCTCTCTCTCTCTCACTCACACACACACACACACACACACACACACACACACACACACACACACACACACACACACATTTACAAGGAAAAGTCTTTTACGTATCAAGAAACATTCACTTAAGAGGTCAGTGATTAATGTTACTTTTATTCATTTAATAGCTCCTGACCCTTTGGAATGATATCAACCGTGAAATTTATCTCGAACGTGAATCAAACCCTTAATTAAATTAATAGCTTCTCTGGATAAACGAAACACGGATTCTCTCTCTCTCTCTCTCTCTCTCTCTCTCTCTCTCTCTCTCTCTCTCTCTCTCTCTCTCTCTCTCAGAGAATGTTCGAAAGGAAAGAAACTGACTTCTTCGTTTGCTCCTTCATAAGGAAAAAAATTCCGTCTCGAATTAAGTTAACTTCTCTCTCTCTCTCTCTCTCTCTCTCTCTCTCTCTCTCTCTCTCTCTCTCTCTCTCTGAAAATGTGCGAAGGTAAAGAAACTGACTTCTCTCTTTTTCTGAACAAATAATTTCAGTTCCGATAAAAGTAAAAATCTCTCTCTCTCTCTCTCTCTCTCTCTCTCTCTCTCTCTCTCTCTCTCTCTCTCTCTCTCTCTCAGAGAATGTTCGAAAGGAAAGAAACTGACTTCTTCGTTTGCTCCTTCATAAGGAAAAAAATTCCGTCTCGAATTAAGTAAACTTCTCTCTCTCTCTCTCTCTCTCTCTCTCTCTCTCTCTCTCTCTCTCTCTCTCTCTCTCTCTCTGAAAATGTGCGAAGGTAAAGAAACTGACTTCTCTCTTTTCTGAACAAAAATTTCAGTTCCGATAAAAGTAAAAATCTCTCTCTCTCTCTCTCTCTCTCTCTCTCTCTCTCTCTCTCTCTCTCTCTCTCTCTCTCTCTCTCTCTCTCTCTCTCTCTCTCTCTCTGTCTAGAATAAACGACCAGAAGAAGCTCCTGGATTAGCTTTTAATGTTGATAATGTTGTTTCTCTTCTTCAGGTAATGTTGCCACTCAGGAGATATGGGGTTTCTTGGGGAGGAGGCAAGTGAAAAAAAAAGGTAAGTAAAAAAAAAAGTAGTAAAAAGGATAGAAGTGGATTAAGAGCTAAGAAGAAGGATTAAAAGTAATTTGTAAAAGACAGAAGAGGTCGTTTCAGCCAAATGGACGATCCGACATCTAAAGGTAGAATTGTGTCCTCAGGAAAAACCTCTTCCTGACGCTCTGTAACTGTGGCTCATTTTTCTTGCTCTTTATTTTAATTGCTGTCGTTGTTCTTAAACCCAGTGTATTTGTTATTTCTTAGCGTTTTTTTCATATACTCTGTGTAGGTGTTCGGAGATATTATAATATGAATTATTCATTACTTGGAGATAGACATTTTGTTGTTTTAATTTTGCTGGCATTCATGAACTGAGGTGGTTTTAGGTGCAATATATGACAGTAATTTAATATGTATTTTTTTAATGATTTCTCAAACACCTATTCTCTGTTTTATTTTTTCTTGCTGATTATTACGATTGGTTGAATTTCTTCAATCCGGCACAGTGGTTCAGTGATGCCTTCAGTCATAAAATCAAGAACTTTAACTATGCGAGTATTCACTAAGTTGCAAATCGTAAATACCGACTGACATTAAAGTATAGATTGTGATAATGGTTATTAAAGGAGGTCACCTTTATTTATATATATATATATATATATATATATATATATATATATATATATATATATATATATATATATATATATATATATACACCTTTATATATATATATATACCTATATATATATATATATATATATATATATATATATATATATATATATATATATGTATATAGTTATTTGTGGTTCATTTTTAACCTTCACTGACAGATAGTGCCTCTGCTCCAGTGTTTTTTCATAAGTACAAAACATAGCTAAAAAAAATCAGCTGTCTTTTTTGTAATACAACTAATCAGACAGTATGATGCACAGATGTTCTTATAGGAAATAGGTAGGATAAAAATAATGTCTGATGCTCGATATCTTAGTAATTAAAATAAAAAAAAACAAAATGTTGGACTGACGGACATGTCTTATTTTTCTTAATTCACATTTCCATTAAGGGATTTCACATCACTTAGAGCCGTTTTATAGAGAAACACATTAAACCGGAAAACCACAAACGCATACACAGAAACAGCCACTCACTGTCAAAGTGACGAAATTTCTTACACATATAAATATGTATGTGTATATATGTATGTATGGATGTATATCTATATATAATGGATGTATATCTATATATATACATAAAGTGTGTGTGCATGATATATATATATATATATATATATATATATATATATATATATATATATATATATATATATATATATATATATATATATATATATATATATATATATGTATGTATATATATATATATATACATACATATTTTATATATATATATATATATATATATATATATATATATATATATATATATATATATATATATATATATATACACATATGTTTGTGTGTGTATGTAACAAACTATAAATTTCAGTCCTTCATCTGGGTATTCGCATCTAAGGAATTTGAAGTGTGCCCCACACCCACTTCAGTCTTGACAAGTAATTTTATGGCATTTCTAATTAATATTCTCTCAAGAGTCCTTTAATTTGTAAAAATTGTTTCCGTATACGAACACAAATTGGCTTTTCTTTAATTTTCAAGGAAGTCCCCACTCACCCCCATGCTCTGGACCAGGAAGTGTGATGAGTGACGTGGACAAAATGACCCCCAAAAAAAATTATTTTCGATAAAAAAAAGAAAGGAACCGAGAAGAGCGAAATCGGAAAATATACGAAAAATCTGTATATAGTTGTCACGAATTCCTCGCCCACCTTGAAGTAAAAAGATGGTGATTTTTTCTCTTTTTTCTTTTGTGTGTGTGTGGGTGTTGTCTTAGAATCGCCTTGAGCCTTATAACTGTCTCAAGGTATTGAGGAGTAGTTTTGATATTTCTTCTTCCTCCTTCTTTAAACGCAATAATTTCACAGGCAATCGAACCGGGAAGGCTGGGGGGTGGGAGGGGAATAGTATGAAAACACCCCCTTCCCAACAGTTACCCTCCAATAGGAAGCGAAGGCGATGACGTTTAATTAAAACAAAACAATTTATATATATTTTTATTTTTATTTTTACGTAGTTCATTTTTACACACAGCATTATTCTTTAAACTGAAATCAATAGTTAATATATATAAATATATATATATATATATATATATATATATATATATATATATATATATATATATAAATCTTCTTGATTAGTTTCATTTTGATTTCAGTCTTGAGATTTCATTTGACAATCTCAGGGATTCACCCTGCTCTTACATTTTAATCTTATTCAGAATTTGGTTGCCTATGGCACAAATCTTATTTTAGCAGTCAATTATTTTTGTCCGTATTCTGTAATCTTATTCTGCTTCTCATTTGTTATATATATGTATGTATATATATATATATATATATATATATATTATACACACACGTATATGTGCATGTATGTGTATGTGTGTGTACCTGGATTCTATCTATGAATTTGAGATTGATATCCTTTGCATTAATGTGCAATCATTATATGTATGTATATATATATATATATATATATATATATATATATATATATATATATATATATATATATATATATATATATATATATATATATATATATATATATATATATATACAAACACCGAAATTTCCTCGTTACCAAGTACTGAAGGTTCTGGCAATTTCTTTCCATTCCCTCAAATTAATCTCTCTCTCTCTCTCTCTCTCTCTCTCTCTCTCTCTCTCTCTCTCTCTCTCTCTCTCTCTCTCTCTCTCTTATCGTCCTGGTTCTCCATGGCGTGATCTTGTAACAAATTTTACTAATAATTCGGCCAGTATTTTAATTGAACGTAAACGACATAAACATATAACAAGTGTTTTTGGTTGTTAATATAAAAGGTTTATTTTAGGTTTTGACTTAATGAAAGATTATTATTATATTATTATATTATTGTCAATATTATTATTGTTGTTGTTGTAGTTATTCATTCTAGTAAAGAGGACATATACGGAAGATAGTAAAATGTGTTATTATTATAAAAGCTCCTTGGGATAAATGTAGAGAAACATGGAATGGAATACGACTTCTGAGGACGAGTTTTATCAAAATAACTATGAAGGTCCATGCCCTACTTATCTGGTTGTCTTATGGATAGCCGAATCCCCTGATAAATCTCCTTGATTCTAGCCACGTCCACAGTGCGAATGTTTATGTTTATGTGATTCCTCAACCAAATATGTGGCCAAGATTCTCACAAAAGATGGAGGGAAAGTCAAAGATTCTAGAG
>NC_089744.1:27485000-27492500 GCF_040412425.1 Macrobrachium rosenbergii | reverse complement strand
TTGTCATTTTATGCAATAACCCGTCTTTGGCTCTAATGTCTCTTGGAGTCGTGAAGGAACAGAGGAGCGAAAGCCATAAAGGCCAAGATGTTTTGGTCCTTCATAATGTTTGTCCTTCATCATTCCGGCTCTCACGCCGAGAGATGTCAACAGACGCGACAAATACGGGTAATGGTCGGACCATTAATGTTAAATGGCCTCATCTTTTGAAGAATCCCTGCGAAGTTATGCTGCCGAAGTGGTCCAGAAAGGCCATTAAAAGGACTTTTTCCCCAAATTAAAAGCTCTTTCTTAGGCAAAAGTCGTCTTACTTCATAGATATCTCCTGTCATTTGTTTTATGATGAAATTTATGGCCAGTTTCATCGCTGTTTGTGAACTTGTATGCTCTTAAAGGAGAATGTGAAGATTATTACTCTCTCGGAACTGAAAAAAAAAAATACTTCACAATTTAACAGCGAATGTTGTACTTGCATAATCACAAGGAGGCGTCTGGTTACATGAAATCGGGCTCACATAAAAACCTCATCGTTCAAATGCGTAAGACCACTTTCGTCGCAACTCGAAGTCTCCGCGGAACGGTATCAATAGTACTAACTCGTCTACTTATCTGCCATATTCCTCATTGTGTACATTGCTCATTTGCATTATATTACTCTCACTGTTCAGAGTGCTTGTGTAAATGCCAGTGGTGCATTCTGTTCGCTATGTGACGGTATCCTTTACAAATATGGCGATTGATTTTTGGGCTCCGTTTAATAAATTGCTCGGTATGAAATTGCTCACTTGAGTTATTCAAAAGTCACAAGGCAAGTTGTTGAGGTTAGTGACAGTGACACTCGCACAACTGACCCACTAAATAACGAAGAATCTGAACACCACTCTGTCAAAGTATACTGGCAGATATAACATTATTCAGTTGTCAGTAAACGTCAGGAAATTAGTAGACGTCATAATAAAAAAAAAGAATGAAAAGCCATATTCTCTGGACTACTGAGAAAACAACGCAAAAGCCAGTGCTCCACTCATTCTACTAGAAACAAATGAGTGGATCGAGGATTTGCTGTGGATACACGGGAGTCATTGAGGTGGAAAATGGCCTATTGAACGACGGAGTAGAATTTCAGCCTCACTGAGTGCTGTAATAATGGGTAATTAACCTAGATAACCTTTTCTCTTCACAGTGCCGTGTAAGGTGCGCTGTTCTCGATCATGTTATCCGTGATGACAATACCAGTGTTTAACAAGACCAGGCCTAAACTAGACCTCTTCATATTGGCATTAAGCCTAGAAAGGACTTCTAACGCTGGACAATAAAAGCAGGGTATTTGGGCTGTTTTATTTCCTGGAGTTATGTCATTAGCGAGTTCTGTGATATAATGGAATATTTTGCAGTTTGGGGCGTTTGAGAAGAATAACAGCATGCTTGCCATAAATGCATAACCTCACTATAGATGTAGCAAGAATGATCATATAGGCTGTGATAATACCATTTCTTTACGAAAGGACTTTATGCCATTAAAGATACATAAATGGCTATCTGAACAGTTTACAAGGTGGTCTGTGTATGCGAATTTCGTGAAATCTGAGGTAGTTACGTGTTTACTTATAAGTGGCCTCAGTAAAGTAGAAATTTCAAATGTTAGGTAAGGTGACAACCATCCCCGAAAATAACAATATACGATATATATATATATATATATATATATATATATATATATATATATAGAGAGAGAGAGAGAGAGAGAGAGAGAGAGAGAGAGAGAGAGAGAGAGAGAATATCTGTCATAAGTATGACTGAATCAATATTGCAGTACCATTGTATACACCAACGCAAAGATTACTATGACACCAACCCCTACCCCCACACCTCCCCAACCCCCTTACCTACTCCCCAACAGACATTAGTTATCCTTCGGGAAGAAAAGAATTAGGGAAGAAGTTAATGATAAAGAGGATGTCAGAAAGATAAGAGATTAATACACAGCAAATGAAGTTTGTCAGACTGTAAGTGTCCGTTCATAAGTTAAGAATGCATAGGAGACGCGGTCAACCCATACCCCTTCCGCCCAAAAATAATAAATGTCCCCTTATCATAATTATATTCGTATAGAATATAGGCCCACTAATATTAGAATGTTTGTACCAGTTAGTGATATAGCCTATATACATTATATATATATATATATATATATATATATATATATATATATATATATATATATATATATATATATATATATACTATATATATCTGTATATATATATGTAATATATATACATATATATACTATATATATATATATATATATATATATATATATATATATATATATATATATATATATATATATATATATATATATACACACTCAGTGCTCTTTTAGATTGTGCCGCTCTCAGTTCAGTGATTTGAACAGTGCGGTGAACAGGTCATTGCAATAACGTACTTGATTACTGTTTTACAAGTTTATAACCGTTATCATAATTGAAGTAAGCATGCTACCTTGTAAGATTTTGTTCAGTGAATTAATTTTCCTACCCTTTTTGATTGATTCCTAATTCCCAATTTTAAGTCCTCGCAAAATTGATCAGGATACAATATTTAGGTTTAGCGCAAGAAAGCTTTATATAAAATCTTGAAGAAGTAAGCATGAACGCAGTAGGCCTACTCAGCAAGAACCTGATAAGCCTAATGAGAACGTATATTTAAGTCTGAAAGTGAAAGACTGACATGAAGAGATGCCTCGCGTATTGGATAAATGGGACCTGTTAGGGTTATTTAGGAAGCTATGAAATCCCCAGCGGGGATATAACTTGGTCTTACCCATGGGGATGTTTGAGGAGAGGGTTTAACCCCATCATGACACATGAGGAATAGTCGTGTTTGAAAAGGAGGGATCACCGAGATGGGGATTTTTCAACAGCTGATTAGGGGAAACTTGTGTTCCCTGTACGTCATTCGTGACAGCGGGCTGACTGACTCGCCTTCCTTTCGCTAATGATTGGGTCTTTCTAACAACTTTTGCTGATAACTGAGATAAGGTCCACCTCCCCTTCACCTTCTTTTAAAAGGGTTTGCACTACTTTCAGTAATTTTTTAGTATTATTTTATTACTCTTATATTTACTTCGGATGAAATGAAACTGAACGGAAAATATTCGATATTGTATCGATAATACGTTGAAAATTTCATATACTTATGCTACAAGTGACTTCAAAATTTCAAGACTGACTTCAGAATTTCAAAAATACAAAAATACTTCAAAATGTCGAAAATTCCTTCAGAATTTCAAAAATGACTTTAAAATTTCATAACTACATAACAAAAAACAATCACATATCTTTCACCTTTCGTGGCTCTAAGGTGCAAGTTTGTGCGTGTGATTAAACAACATTTGGTTGGGTTATTCCTGTACCTTGGTTTCGTTGTTTTATGGCGTATGTTCTTTCAGATGTTTAATGATGCCCTGACAGTCTCACTCCTTTTGAACGTGACCTCGTGAATCCTCATCCTTTGAGGAATTCTTCCTTGTTGCTTTCGAAAAAACTCTGGCTTATCAGAGTCTACTAATAATCTGTGAGTTCTGAGAGCATTTACGCGTCAGATTACGGACTTGAAACTCCACTAGAATGAGACTTCTAAAGAAAATCGGATGGTGGAATGACCAAAATTGCAGAGAATAGTAGTAGAGAATAATAGTAGTAGTAGTCGAGCGACAGACTCAAACTATCTGACAGCATCTCACGGGAGAACCGTGTCCTCTTGAAAGTAGTGCTGTCGATAGCATTTCGACAGCCCTTGACTTTCAAGTGGACACGAGCCTTATTCGCCCGCTTTGTGAGAGAGAGAAAGACATTCTGGGAGAGAGAGAAAGAGAGAGAGAGAGAGAGTGTCTGGTAATCATTTTATAAAAGGATGAACAGTAACATTAGACTGATTACTGGACTTGTATGCTTGAGTTCTTGTTTGATTGGTCGACGAACCGATTCTTTAAAACAGAGAGAGAGAGAGAGAGAGAGAGAGAGAGAGAGAGAGTATGCTCTAGGAATAAGTATAATTCTGAATTTATGCTATATTTTGCATATTGGTCTGCTGCCATGCGTGAATGGATGCATTTTATACAGAGTGAGCGCGCGCGATGGCGCTGGGCTCCGGTGTATTCAAAGACTTGTTGTAAAAACTTAATCAAAGTGTCCAAACTTTGGCAAGTAACCCATCAAATTCAAACTTTTGAGTTTCTTGGGTTTTTTTTCGCGTCGTTAAGTTATTTCCGTGAAAGACTTCGCAATATTTCTTATGAATATTATTATCCATTAGCATATCCCTCCCCTCCCAACTTCTCTCCCTCACTCTCTTATTGTTGTTCTTCTTCTTCTTTGTAGTTATTTTGACTGAAGACGTATGCCTTTTCTGGAGCCTTAGTTACAGAAGCCGTTAATTCCCTTTGTTGTAAAAATGTTGGGTAATCTTCCTGGCAGTGTTACGGACATCGATGCTCTCAGGTTTGAGAGAGCGTGTCATTATCCTTTTAATATCTCGGACATTCTGATCTCTTTATCTTTATTTTTATTTATTTTCATGTAGCTTCATTTGGCTTCCTCACAAATGAGCACTTTACTATATTAGCTTAGTGGAAGAAAGCAGGATTCATGGACCGAGAACTTAGAGCTTTGAGATGGTTTGGACATGTAGTGAGAACTGAGAAACTTTTAATCAGCAAAGTTATAGATTAGATAGATGAGATATCAACTGTTAAGTGTTCACGAGAGGAGAGAGAGTCAATAAAAGACTCTGTTCTGGTGTTGTTCGCAAGTATACCCTATAGTTCTCTGACCTAAGGTCTTTACCTGAGTAGGCCTGGTACCAAGTAGTCTGTTATAAGACTGGTTCATATAGGCTTCCTATATTGCATGTAACAGAAAGATTCAGTGTGTAATGATATTATTATGATTTCTTGCACTAACCTTGCAAGCACACATACTCTCTCTCTCTCTCTCTCTCTCTCTCTCTCTCTCTCTCTCTCTACAAACTGGAATGAATTTTCGCCAGCTGTCTGAGTGTCCCTGGGAAATCCTATCTCAGACCTTTGACTGAGCCCCACAGAGTAAGCATTTCTCTCTCTCTCTCTCTCTCTCTCTCTCTCTCTCTCTCTCTCTCTCTCTCTCTCTCTCTCTCTCTTTCAAGATTACTGATGTAATCAAGGGAGTGTCTATTTTATGTGCAGCTTTAGTAGTTCCGTTAGTTCCCAATGAGTCGTGATCGTTTTGGATGTCAGAGAGAATCGGGCGCCATTTGTAAGACCAACAGATCTTTCTCGCAAAGGTCTTAAAAAAGAAGAGTCTGTTGAATGTAAGAACTTGTTTTTATGGGTCTTTTGTTGCTGTGTCATCGATTTTTAATGGAAGGGAGACAGAAGAAAATCGTTCACTTACTGAATGCAGCAATTTGTCTTTCAGGACTATGGAGTCATATATTGTATTGTGGATTCGTGTTGAAAGAAAATATGGAAATTGGAAAAGTCGTCAGTTTCGATTTTTGTAATGTTTAATCATACGTTATCAATTTTCGTAATCGGACAGAAGTGTAAAACAGAACGAAAACAGAGCCAAAAAATTGACATGGAGATTTTGTTCAAACTCACAAATCATTCGAACCTCAGTTGTGTGTCTTGAAAAGGATAAGCCTTTTCCGCGTTACCCTAGGTTTTGTTACAGCGTTTCTTCTATCTCTTTGTTGGAAGGGGAGCAAAAAAAAAAAAAAAAAATACTGAGATGAAAAAACGATGGCAACAGAGAGAGAGCGTTGCATTTCACAACAAAAAAATTCCAGCTGTGATTGTATGTCTCAAAAGAGGGGGTTCTTTCTGTGTCACTTGTATTTTATTTCCTCAACAGAATCGCAGATTTACAAAATTTCCACTTTCTCTCCATTTACTGAATGTTGCAGCAACCTTGGTATACAGTAACGAGGAACCAGCATCATCCCATAACGAGTCTGTTACTTGAATTTTTATAAAATAAGATTTCACATGATTTCGTATTCCATTTTATCACTTTATCCTTTTATCACCATTTAAAATCGACTCTAGCCTTTTCTGGGCAATAGAAGTAGTTAGTTTTACCATATTAGTGAATTGGCCCATTGTAGTATGAAGGATTGAAAAAAATGTAACGCCGAGTTAATTAATTAAATCTAGCAGGTCCAGCAGGGACAAATGGGTATAACTAGTGCAGTTTTCAAATTTCAGGAAAACGTTTAGTTCCAATTAAAAAAGATGTAATTCAGATCATAATGTGGTCAAGGGTAGTTAAAGATGTCTTATTTCAGTTGTAGGGTAATATTCTATTTCAGAATTATTTTTCATAAATCCCGAAATAGAATATTCCCTTAGCATCGAAACTTTTATTTATAACCTGTAAATTTAATTTTTGTTGATATTGATTTATGGTTAAAAGTGTGATCACGCATCTTTGCTACAGTCACTTATCGAACGAGGTCTTACATCACTGACGGCACCCCTTGTCTCGGGTACTACAGTACTACTATCCTGTGCATTTTACTTTATATGTATTAATGTTGTAGATTTTCTTCAGTAGCCTTAAAATTACACTGTGAGAAATGAAAACTAAACAAGTAAAAAACGCGCCGAAGCTTCTTCGGCGCAATCGAGTTTTCTGTACAGCCGCTACAGCGTATAATCAAGGCCACCGAAAATAGATCTCGCTTCCGGTGGTCTCGGTATAATGGTGTATGAGTCGCGACCCATGAAACTTTAACCACGGCCCGGTGGTGGCATATCTTATGTCGTTGCCAGCAGCACGATAATGGCTAACTTTAACCTTAAATAAAATGAATACTACTGAGGCTAGAGGGCTGCAATTTAGTATGTTTGATGACTGCGGGTTGGATGATCAACATACCAGTTTGCAACCCTCTAGCCTCAGTAGTTTTCAAGATCTGAGGGCGGACAGAAAAAATGCGGAGAGAAAAAAGTGCGGACTGAATAAAGTGCGTACGGACAGAGAAAGCCGGCACAATAGTTTTCTTTTACTGAAAACTAAAAAGAGAAAGAATTATAAAAAAAAATGTGGGTGTATTCATCAGCTTTGCTGGCTGTACTGTAATTTTAGGTTATATTGCTCAGGTTTATAATGCATTATTTTCATATAATTGACTCCCAAAACATACGTGCAGATTTCAGTAGAAAATACTGAATGGTATGACCATAAGACTCAGGTGAGTGTTTTGGAGCAGTTCTCTGTGACACTTGGTAACTGTGTCTGCTTGGTTGGTGCACAAGGTAACCCATGGTTTAGGGGCGATTTTAACAGATACAATTTCCATCCTATACTTCGACACAGTGTAGACTGTTAGTGATTTTGTTATTATTATTATTTTTTTTTTTAGAAGATGAACCCTATTCATATGGACCAAACCCACAGGGGCCATTGATTTGAAATTCTAGCTTCCAAAGAATATGGTGTTCATATGAAAGAA
>NC_089744.1:27477500-27480000 GCF_040412425.1 Macrobrachium rosenbergii | reverse complement strand
GTGCGACAGGAGACATTAAATGGTATTGGTATCTATATTTCATGGCCTTTTCAGTCGAGGTGCCGCCGTGGCTTCCGTAGACGGGGAACCAACAGTCTTGGCTTTTCTGTAGCTTTGACTAATCGGGGTTCAGGGGTTCTTTCTCTATAATCAGCGCCCTTCCTCTGTGCAGTTTTACGAGCTAATGAGGGCATTTAGACGGCTCTTAATGTATTCCATACTCTCGATTTCTTTCTAGTTCTGCGACATTTATGTACTTCTAATTGTTTTATTGCGGCTTTTTTTTATAGATATTTTCGCTAATCAGAGGTTATTCCAACGAAATTCTCAGTAGTTAATTTTGGATGAGTTTACACTAATCAAGAATACATGTCTTATAAACTAAAGGGATTTGAATATACATACACGTGCAGTAACGCCGAGGTGGGCAGAAAAATAATGCTTTATAAGAAGGAATGCTTAAGAATAAAATAGAGCAGAACTCTAGATCAAGGAAAAGAACGGAAACTATGGACACCTTTTCAGGTCTGTCTGCACAACTTGCCTGTCTTATTCGTTCCCGATACTGTTGCATGGAAGCATGCGCAGCAGTACACTTCCAGCCGATTTAGCAAACACAGAAGCAAAGGGCCAGCATTTGAAGGGTAGTGGCAGAGCTCTTTAAGAACTCGGGGGTGAGCTGGAAAGGCGTAGTGATTTTCATGGTGTCACGCGAGCTCTCTATGTGTGTATGTGTTTTTGTATGTATGTATGTATGTAATTACGGACCCTCCACTTTATGCCGTGATAATTGGCTCCTGTGGCTGATCGTTAATCATCGCTGTTCATGTTCAGTGGATAAATCTGAATGAATCTGAACGAAAGAACGCGTTGTTCGTCGGCCAATCGAGTCGTACGCGTTCAAGGTATATCTTTGTGTGGTGGACTCCATGAGTTTCTGAAGAAAGCTGGTAGAAAACAATGTTTATTCAGCTCAACTAATGCTACTTCAGTCATACGTTTGCAGAATGAATTCGTCATGTGATATGTTAGCGTGATAGGGGTTCAATGCCAGTGATACTTACAGTAGGTATTCGCGTAGTTGGAGTGAAAAGCGGCAACGAGCCAATAGTGCGAAACTGAAATGGTTTTGAAAGTGATACTGGTGTCGTAAGGAGCTGCGTTTACTGAGAATGAAATTGTATGTACCTCTCAATATATATATATATATATATATATATATATATATATATATATATATATATATATATATATATATATATATATATATATATATATTGAGAAGTACATACAAGTTCATTCTCAGTATATATATATATATATATATATATATATATATATATATATATATATATATATATATATATTTCATTCTCAGTATATATATATATATATATATATATATATATATATATATATATATATATATATATACAGAGTATATATATATATATATATATATATATATATATATCCATATCCATTTTCTTCACTGAAGAAAAGATAAATATTCTCTCTCCCTTCAGAGTTGCAGAATTCTCTTTCTTTTATCATTTACTAGAAGCACAAATATTTTTTGGTGTTTTTCTTTACAGAACGATATTTAATTTCCCTTATCCCTTTTCTTAGAGACGCTTTTTGTTTCTTTTCTCATTTCCTGCAGCGAAAATGTTTCCTTTCTTCTTTACTAAATAAAAAGAAAAAAGTCACTTTTCTCTGGAATAAGTCTGACAAGTAGAAATATTAACAAAGTGATGAAAGTTCACTAAATCATTTAATCATTCATGACAGCTTTGCCGTCTAAACGTGTAAATAATAATTAGGGTTTATGCAAATGGAGAAATTCGCCTTGTTTATTATAAAGGAAAAAATTTCAGCAAAGAACTTTTAACTTTCCCATTCCTTTATTTTTTACTTCTGTTGTTCTGAGATAGGTAAATGTATGAATTTGCCCGTCTCATTGGAAGAACGCAGAACGAGAGGATAAAAAAATAAAAAAAAAGGGTTAAGGTGTTTTAGAATCTATAAAATGGAGATGTAGTGGATAACATTCCTGTGCCTTTTCACGGTAAGGAAACTTGGCAATGCTGTAAGTCCCTTCGGAAATAAAAGGAAAGAAGAAGATCAGAGATTGTTGCCGAACCCAAAAGCTCCTTCTGTCACCCCCTAAGGTGAGGTATGGAGGAGATGAGCTGTCCTGAGTCGGTGTAGATTGAAATTTCCTACACAAAGGATCTCTCCTCCTCTTCTCCTCCGCCCCCGGGGGGCGCCTAACTTTTTAGGACTCCCGAGAGGATCTTGAATCACTTCCGTCCACTGCGACATGTGAGCGTTTATCAACGGGAAGAGGGGAGGGGGTGAGGAGGTTTTTGATAGCCGAGTTTAAGGCGTTGATGTACGGCTGGTGGACTGAATATTTACAGCGTCCGTGTGTCTGCTTTAAAAACATTAACGGGAATCATAACAGAACTGATAGATATTCATTGATTAATATAGCAGC
>NC_089744.1:27470000-27475000 GCF_040412425.1 Macrobrachium rosenbergii | reverse complement strand
GATTCGCGAACATTATTCCAAAGTGAAGGTGGAAGGAGAGAAAATGAAAACCATTTGAAAGCAATTTGGGTGTAATGATTATTTGAGTAGTATTTATATTAAGAATTTTTTTCTGTTTTTTCCCTTAACCTTTTTGGACTTTATGATTTATTTCTGATTCTGTTTCATAGAGCGATTTTCCCAAATGGTTTGGTGTGGTTGGGGGGCAGCAGGGGGTGCCAGAAGGATTCATTTGTGTCTCCCCTCATCTGCATTCAGAGGTTTATGCAAACAACGTGACACATTCGAGTAGATGATCCTCTTATAAGCACAAAGCCTGGAAAAAAGCTGCTAAAGTGTGACTTTGTCTCTTTTTTTGGATTTTTTTTTTTTGTTTTGCCTCCTTTGACAAAACGCTTTTTCTTTGTTGCTAATTGGAGCGGGGCAGTTCGTGATGACGACATTTCACTGTTGATGTTTTTCTTGCTTTTTTTTTTTTGGCTATTACTGCCTATGTTGATCGCGTAAGCAAAATAATTTCTTGCGTATAACTTTCCTAAAATTAAGCTACTGTAAAATCACAAAATCGCCGATATTAAAATATGATCGTTTATAAGAAAGCTTTTAAAATATATATATATATATATATATATATATATATATATATATATATATATATATATATATATATATGTATGTATGTATGTATATACACACACGTACATATATATATATATATATATATATATATATATATATATATATATATATATATATATATATATATATATATATACATACACACATGTTGATCGGCAAATCTTTTGTAAGTGTTTACTCAAAATGAAATAAAAATTTTCATAAAACTTCCGTCTCGATGACAACTACACTGGGGCACGTTTCTCGCATCCGTAGAAAAATAAATGGAGTTACTCTTTTTTTGTCTTTCTATTTTATTCACGTTGACTGACAAGACAATTTGATGGCCGGATCCAAGAGGTGTGAAAGGAAAAAGGAGAAGAATATTGGATGGCGCTTATCTCCATAGAAGGACTCACTGTAGAAGGAATGTTAAATTTCCTAAGTAAAACGGGATTTTGTCCACTTGGGGAACTTGCTGAACGTGCAATGACAGGAAGCCTTTGAGGAAGCATAGAATACATCAATTTCGAAGGAAAACATAACTTCAGTTTTTGGTCGTCTGTTAAGTTTTTATTTATATGCACGTGTACCACCCGCATAAACATATACGCTCACACTCACACACAAACATACACACGCACACACATATATATATATACATATATATATGTATATATATGTATATATTACATACACATATATATACTGCCGTCATTCACTCTGTTACCTTTTACGGGTCGGCGCTCTTTTCGTGTTGTAGACAATCCTGACGGAGAAAGGGAAAAAGAAAAATATTCGTAATTGAAGAACACTGATCTTAAATCAATGGACATCTGTTGTTAAAAACTATATAAGGCACTGTCAGAAATTGATTATTCGAAACCAATAAACAAATGCTTCCAAACAGATCCAAAAAATGAGTTTTGTATGAAAAACAAAAAAAAAAAGCCTGTAAAAACAAGAGATGATGAAACTGTGAGCAAAATAAAACAGTTCACGATGATTTAGTGAACTGAAGCATAAAAGCATCACATATTCAGAGTTAATAATTAACAGGTGTGGAAGATTTTTCCCATCACGAAAAAGTACGCCCTGGAAACAATGAAGTTTCCCACATCACAAAAGCGTTGAAAACATTGGCAAACGTTAACCTCATGTACGCCATCAAAGGCCGGATTTACCGAGTTAATTAAATTCCTTCAGACACGGGATTTTTCAGAATTACGGAATTTTTCAGAATTTCCCAGATCACTGAAAGCAGAGCGATGGGTAGTCTCGACTCTTGGCCTCTCACCTGCAGTCAGCCCCAGAGTTGTGAAGGAAGAATCTATTCTAAGAGGAAATTATTGATGAGGCTGCGTCATGATATACTACCTGTCATCTGAATATATTCATTTGGATATTTTTGTTCAGTTTATCAGTATAGAGAGAAATTGGAGCAAAAATCCGACAGGTGGTGCCAGTCCTAAACAGAAGGCAAGCCGTTACCTGAATAATAACGAAGATATGAAGAGATGCTTCGGTCCACTAAATCCAGCAGTAGTTTAGAAATAGTAAGATTTATTCCCGGATGACAAGCGCTGGGACAAAAGATTTCCCAAAAATATTGCCATGCCTGAGTTGCTAAGATGGTTTGCTGCTGGCTAAAATAAAAATGGATTTTTATCACTCTGGCCAAAAGAAAGTGAAAAATTCTCAATTTTTGTGCATCAGGAAGTTAATCGTATGAAAAGCAAATTTCCCAGAAAATTTGGAAAGGATAACTGATAAAAGAACGATATTGAAAGAAATTTCAGAATGTGATTAATAATGAATCAAGAATCTTTGTACTCTGTCGGTTAATTAACAAAACTCAATAAATTTACTAAACTGAGCCATTGAGACTGCTGAACATAAATGCTAGAACAACTCGTGTAGGAAGTTTATCGAAATTATATGAGGTCATCGTTATTGAAGCAGGTCACCCTCATTTGACGGGCTGCTTTCAGAAAAAAAATTAACACTTAGTGTTAATAAATTTACATAATTTAAGACCAAAACTGCCATTGCTGTTGGTCATCTTTTATAGAAAAGAGTGAAATGAAGAGAACAATGTCTTAAAAATGAATACCACGGTTACAGAGTTAATTTTATTATTAATTAGTGCAGTTGTTTATTATAGTGTCCTGTAATTCCATAATAAACAGTTTGGATTTGACTCTGAAAATGGAACCTAGTGAAGGTAAATTAAATTATCTAGCATATATAGTTTCATGAGATTATTAATTAGTGATAATTTCTTATAATTTTTGTTTATTAACGCTAATGATTCTGATAACTCACGCCAGTCAACCTAATTTCCAGCATCTGATCTCACAAATGCATTTTATCGAGTATCATCCGGTAATTAGCAAGAAAGGTTAACATCAAGGTTACGAACTGTTCCTGTCGGCAAATCAGTTAATTAATGTCACTCAATCAGATGATGAGGAATGGAGAGATCTCATAATTTCTGGCCTTTCAAGGCCGCAGAACTTAATGAAATTTAGAATAAGAATAAATAAAAATAAAAATAAATTTAAGAAAATATGAATAAATTTAAATAAATATTATTAAAACAAATAAAATGAATAAGAATGATTAGGAATAAAAATAGATAATTAATAGAGACAAAATAAAAACATGTAAGCAATTAAAATGTAAGAAAACAGACAAAAACAAGAATAAACTTACAAAAATAATTCTTGTTCTTAGATTCTGCTTCTGGCCTTGTGCCAGCAAGATCTTTCGCTCGTGAACTACAGGTGAGAGGAAGACCCGTCTAGCGCTTCAGATCCGCGTTAGATTTCTCTTGCAAGAGGGCTGACTTTAAGGTCCTCTTTTGACCTCTTTTGACCTTGAAAAGGACTGCGGTGGTCTTTCTGAACGATGACCACTGCCATGCTTCGGTCTTTGACCTCTGCTTGTTGTGGACATGCCGGGAGAGACGCTGAATTTCAGGTCAGCATTTGGTTGAGTATTGTGAGTTCTGCTTTTGATCAGTAGGGAAGGAAATCCGAGAGATGTTGCAGTGCAGGGATAGGGAGGGGATAGGGAATAGGGAGGCAGAGGGGGATAGGGAATCGGGAGGCAGAGGGGGGAATAGGGAATAGGGAGGCAGAAGTACGGAATTGTATGTACAGGATAAAACTGATAAAGATGAAATGATATAAAACATTAAATGAAAAAGATTAATACGCAGTCATCTGTCCTTGTATTTTAATCATTTACTTACATTGCTATCTATTTATTTATTAATTTGTTTGTTTTTCTTTTTTTTATAAGTGATCTCTTCTTTCTGCATTTCCTATTACCCTCTGTTACTTCTTTGTAATGAAAACCGTATTCTTTTGAAGCTTGAATTTTAAGCCAGTGGCCCCTGTGATGGGCTTATTCCATATGAATAGGGTTCATCCTGTAGATAATATATATATATATATATATATATATATATATATATATATATATATATATATATATATATATATATATATATTCACGAATTCCTCACAATCAGTAGCGACTCTGAGAATTAGCAAAATCCAGGCACCCCACTTTGAGTTCTTTAGAGTGACCAGGAGTGAAAACAGTGAAGAGAGTCGGGCTTAACGAGTTCTAAATTGGAATGATTACGTCCCCCGGATGTATTTTTAAAAGCGACGCGGCCCTTTTGTCCACTTGGTAAACAGGAGAGAGAATGTACGCTGCGAAAAAAAAAAAAAAAAAGAGTTCATGATAAACAACCATTTTTCTTCCCTCTTCTATTTTCAACCTCAAAGGTTTGGAGAGTTTTCGCGGAGTTTTATATACGCTGAGCCGTTTGATCGTCTCATTTGCAGTGAGTAGTGTAATGCGAATGTTGATTATTGTCACCTTTAGTGTTTTTTTTTTTTTTTTTTTTTTTTTTTGCTTATTAGATGACAAATAATTTCTCTTCGAGAAAACTACTGGAGTAATCTTTAAATTATTGCATCTATCCCACTTATTCTAGGTGCTTATGTTTGCACGCTTTGCTAGTTTTTGCCTTGACGTAAAATGTAAAATACTGAAGTAAAAAAAAAAACGAAAAGTTTAGACAAAATCGTGTTACCTTTCCTACTAGTTTCAGAATTCAGTTTTTCCATTTTTTTTTTTTTTTCATAATTGAAGACGAAGAAAATCTTACAGTCTCCTTATTGCCTAAAAAAATGGACTTTTCTCCATTTACCAAACTCAGCCAGACTCTGGCAACCCCGCCCTTCCCCGCCAACTTTTTCTATCCAACTCCGGGGGGAGGTGCCCCTGTACCCCTCCCTGCTTTTTATCCACCGGGGACGTGGGGAGGAATAGTGACCCCCTACCCTCCTACCACCTCCCTACTC
>NC_089744.1:27445000-27465000 GCF_040412425.1 Macrobrachium rosenbergii | reverse complement strand
TTCGTGTGAGTACCATAAAAAGAGCATATATTATATTCATAAACGCATTGAGCTTTCTTTTTATTCCTTTATGAGCGCCATAAAGGCTTGATCTTTCTTTTTGAGCTTTTATGGCCGGTATAAAGGTCCCGAATGACGTAATGAGGTGGTTGTAGTTGTAGAGAAATTACGATATTTGTGGCAGATTTCCCCGGGTGCTGCCATTTTGTTCGGGTTTAAGCTATCTTCAAAAGAAAAATAATTCTCAAATTCAAAATTCCACATCAGAGACTTTCCGTGTATCCACTTCAGGGCGAAGATAACTACCGTGATGGGAACATGGATTGTGCATCCAAGCATAAATTTGCATGCATGGGGGAAAGTGCTCATCCGAAATTTGCATGGCCCCAAAATGTGTACCATCTAGATCAACGTTTAACACTGAGTAAGCCTCAGGACGGTGGACCTGCTGGGTTATTCATTTTAATTTATTCAAAGCACTGTTTTCCATCAGTTACAGTTGGCATTTCCTGTGTGGACGTTCGTTCCTATTTTCTAATTTTGCAACTCGGTACATCAGAAAGCTTGAAGGTATTAGAGAGAGTATCCTAACTCATTGAGCTTTCGTCGATGATAGGCCTATCGTGGAGGTAAAACTCGCAACCACTCTTCCAGGGAAGCAGTGAAGTGTTTGGGAATCTGTTATTTAACCGGTGATGTCAACGTCACCTTAGGTTTATTGATATTTGAGTTTGGTCCCAGGTGTTTGTTTTGACGAATGCAAAAGATTTTTTTTTTTTTTTTTTTTTTTTTTTTTTTTTGAAATGCATGCACACATCATTCTGTATCATGAAATACGGTACTGATTTTATTCCATTCGTTCGACAACTCGGAAAATCATCAGATTACGAAACCATTTTTATTTATTTTATTCTTTAAACAACAGAGGCATAATATATGAAAGAAAATTAAAAATGTTCAGGAAATTTTACCTACCTTTTGCTCAGCTCTTGCATAATGCAGTTTGGCGTCTATACTAGAGCGGGTACATATTCTGGAACTGGCTTCTTTCAATATTTGCAATCTTAATTTTATTATCCATTATAATAAGCTTGAGATTTAGTAAAGTTTTGGCAGAGCTAGTGATGATGCTGTCATTCCTAAATTTCGATCAACCCCGAGATGTGACTTTCAAAATAACAACGTCGATTGGCGTCTAACATCTAACTGACAATTTCTTTTTCTTTTTAAAACCAGACGGTCAAATTGCAAAGGTTACTAGGCAGAGATTTACTGACCCAGTACCTCGAAGTTCAAGGTTAATAAAAGAAATGACCACGGTGACGAAGAGAAGATATTGTTCATAATGCTAGTCTACGTTGAGAACTGCAAAGAAAATGAGAATATGACCAAAATGCTGTGTTTCCGGTGCCTGTATCAGCCCAGAATGCTGTCTCTGCGGTGTTGATACTGACCCAGAATGCTGTCTTTGCAATACTGACACTGACCCAGAATGCTGTCTTTGCGATAATGATGATACTGACCCAGAATGCTGTCTTTGCGGTGTTGATATTGACCCAGAATGCTGTCTTTGCGGTGTTGATACTGACCCAGAATGCTGTCTTTGCGGTATTGATACTGACCCAGAATGCTGTCCTTGCGGCATTGATACGACCCAGGAAGCTGTCTTTGCGGTATTGATACAGACCCACGAAGCTGTCTTTGTGGTATTGATACTGATCCAGGATGCAGTCTGTGCGGTATTGATACTGACCCAGGATGCGGTCTTTGCAGTATTGACACTAACCCAGAATGCTGTCTATGCGACATTGACACTGACCCAGAATGCTGTCTTTGCGGTAATGATACTGACCCAGAATGCTGTCTATGCAGTATTGATACTGACCCAAAATGCTGCCTTTGCGGCATTGATATTGACCCAGAAAGCTGTCTTTACGGTATTGACACTGGCCCAGGATGCTGTCTTTGCGGTAATGATACTGACCCAGGATGCTGCGAGTGCAGTGTTGGCGTTGTCCCAGAATGTTGTAATTGCTATGTTGATATCGACTTACATCACTCAGAATGCTGTATTCGCCGTGTAGCTTTTAGCCCAGAAAGCTGTGTTTTCGGTGCTGATGTTGACCCAGACTGCTGAAATTGCTGTGTTAATATTACCTTAAAAAGCTGTTTCTTGAGATAAAGGGAAAATATTCAGTCAGTTCAGAAAATATCCAGTCAGTGCCGGAGGACATTGACCAACAAGACCGTGTCTGAGGCTGCAGTATTTACTTTATAGCCCAGATTCCGAGGAATGACTGACCTAGAATTTTGCCAAGAACCCCAGAAAAAGGTGGACACACTAACACAGAATGTTTTACCAGAGGTGATAAAATGGCTTCAAAATGACGTTTCTAGGTGAGAATCTCAACTTCGAACTTCATTGCTGAGGTAAGGGGAAAAGATCATGAAAATAATAGCAGAGAAAATTATTAAATGTGTTGACTCTCTCTCTCTCTCTCTCTCTCTCTCTCTCTCTCTCTCTCTCTCTCTCTCTCTCTCTCTCTCTCTCAGAGGTAAAATTTCATCTTCAGTGATGAATTAATACTTAGATAACTTTGTTAGTTTTTATTCAAAGATAAAAGAAGTTCATTATTCGAAATACCAAATTCAAGGTTCAAAGTTCAAAATTTAAAGAAAATAAAATCCAGAGTGGCATGAGCTTTGGCGCCTCTTGACATACTGTCATAACTACATTTTGACCAAGCTTTTCTCTTGCAAATAATTATGCATGAGAAACCCAGACAAAAGAAAATATTTTGACATAGTCACCTACGACATATTTTCCATCTCTTTTTTGTTATTAGGTAAGCAAATCTAGATGAATTGACGACCTTTATCAGATAGCACAATACGATAAGATTAAACACAAAATTATTAACTAGCTTATTCATGATGAATAACCAGGGAAAAGGTGCTGACATCAGTGACCGGATAAAGAAATTGGGCTTTCGCCTTTATGAAAATATAACTCATGATCTATGATAAAGAGAATTTAGATGTCCATGCGGAGTAAGGTATTGGTTTTTGCAGCCAACGTTCTCAATAATAATAGATTCCGAGTCTTAGAGGTGGAGGCTATACACGCTATCAGTTGCAAGTGCTCATAGATGATCACCCAACTAGCTACTAACCATAGCCAAATGTGATTATCATCGACAAGTCATATGAGAGGCTGTGTGATAAGCGAGTAAATAAAAATGATAAATAAATGAATCATTGGTATTAGTGCAACAGCTAATAATAATAATAATAATAATAATAATAATAATAATAATAATAATAATAATAAAATGAAGATTATTTTGTTAGCACGATTATGAAATCCTAATAATACTAAATGGTCTGACGACAGCTCAGCATCCTCCCTGACCTTCGCTGACCTTTTCAAAAAGCTCCGTGGTCCAGTTTAGAGAAACATTACGAAACTGAGAGCTCTTGGGCATTGCAGTAATAATGCGAGAGGGATTAAATCATCAGCACTTTTGGGACAGATGCCAGATGTTTGTTCTCACTTATACGTTGGCTATGTTTATACATTCGAATGCCTGTGCACATACACACATACACACACACATACACACATACACACGCACACACACACACGTCAATCACATGCGTTTGGCAACTTTTTCATTTTCCACACAACGATTTTAGCCTTAAATACCGTTAATGTCAGAGGTGAGGCTTAAGAATATTTTGGAAATAGGATTTTTATTTTCAAACTAAGGCAACGATAATATTCTGTGGGACAAACCCTACGTATATATATATATATATATATATATATATATATATATACTGTATATATGCATATATATACATACATATATATATTATATATATACATATATATACTGTATATATATTACATATATAATGTGTAGATATATATATATATATATATATATATATATATATATATATATATATATATATATATATAATTTACTGTTCGCCATACTTCAGATGCATATGTAATTCAGTAAATTATATATATATATATATATATATATATATATATATATATATATATATATATATATATATATATATATATATATTTTTTTTGTGTATATATATATATATATATATATATTATATATATATAATTTACTGAATTACTGTTCGCCATACTTCGGATACATATGTAATTCTAATAACCATAGTCCCCTCTTAACTTCTCGTTTTCTCTAGCAGTTCAGAGACCATCGTGTTTATATATACACATACATATTATTTGTGAGTGTGTATCTTTGCTTTACCTATTTGCCAACCCCTGAATTTAAATAAAAGTCCAACTCCCTCATTACTCTCAATAAAATATCTACCACCATATGGTGTATCGGTTCCCTTCTCAATATCTCACTGGATGTATGCAATATATTTGTCCATTTACCCTATATACAGATTCACTCTATTTTATGATGTTTGGATATTCGCTTTTATTTTGTTTAGTTTGCAGTTTTTTGTTTTTTTCTTTTCTCTTTTACGATGTTTGGATGTTCCGACCCAAGTCTCTCCCCCTGGACTTTCAACAAATAACAGCCTTGAACTTTAGGTAGTTTGTCTCTCTCTCTCTCTCTCTCTCTCTCTCTCTCTCTCTCTCTCTCTCTCTCTCTCTCTCTCTCTCTCTCTCTCTCTCCACTAAATGTCTGTAAAGAATTGTCAGTCTACTTAAAATGTAACTGTAACTCTCTCTCTCTCTCTCTCTCTCTCTCTCTCTCTCTCTCTCTCTCTCTCTCTCTCTCTCTCTCTCTTTAAGAATTAAGAAAGTACGTGATACCTAAGCTCCAAAGACTAAATGCTTATAGAAAAATGTCAGTCTACATGAAAAGTAACCCCCGCCCCCAACCTCTCTCTCGAAAATACAGCACTTGCTTACTACCTTGTAATCAAATCCTTTTCACCAACCTCCGGTTCGGCCATAAATCTTCCACTCTGAATTAGTTATTGCAACCTGTGGGTGTTTCAGCCCTGGATTCCTCGAAGTCTGTTGTTGTAGGGGATCGTTCACCCACTAGTCCACCGTTCTTTCCGTTCCATACACTCATTCCATGTTATATTCTCCTCCTCCTCCCCCTCCTCCAATCATACATTCCGTACCATACGGTGGTACCCACCCCCCACCATCATCATCTTGCGTGGAGGTTGCTGGACAACGGGACGATGTTGACATAAGCTGAGCTCGACTGAGCTGCCAATTACCAGAATAAAAGTCATTGATTTCCAATGAAAGGTTTATTATTATTTTTATGTTTCCGTCTTCTAATTGCGTGCTGTGCTTAGCAGTGAATTCTACAGAGATCTATCGGATCGGTAGGCTGATTAAATGGAAATTGTTTAGTTAGCGAGTTTATTATCACTTGTTTGTTGGGTGAGAGTCAAATAGCATTTAATTTACAGCCGCTGTGAAAAGCGGTAAATTCGGTCACAGCGGGAAATCGTGTATTTGTGAGCTTAGCACCAAATGCTTCGGCAGCTAAACTACACCAGCTGTCACTACCGCTGGCCATTCGATATTTTAGGAGGACAGAGTAAATTGCCGGTATGGATTATTCATGGTAATTGTAGACACCAGTTCACAGAAGGTCCGCCGGATTGTAATGAGGTTATATGTTGTGAATTGCCGGCCTTTTGTCCCGGAGCAGACTACAGTGTTTGTTCTGATTTACTCGCATCATCGATCAAGCTGTTTATTAAGATTTATTTCCTGTTTCCGTCAGTGTGTGACTGTTACATTATTTACACCGCTCTTCGTTCATTTCTGCTTTCATTGACAGAAGACCCGTGAGTTATATGCAAGTTACCTTTACCATTTGTTCAGTTTGCTGGCGTCTGTCACGATTCATAACCGAAATTATATTTATGTATGTTTTCAACATAATAATTATTATTGAGCAGATGAACCATATTCATATGGAACAAAGCACACAGGACCACTGACTTGAAATTCAAGCTTCCAAAGAATATGGCGTTCATTTGAAAGAGGTAGCAAAAGGTAATAGGAAATACAGAAAGAAGAGATCAGTTATTAGAAGAGAAAAATGAATTAACAAATTAATAAGCAAATAGCTAAAAATGTAAGGAAATTATCAAAATACAAGGAAAATTCTATTAGAGCAGCAGGGCGTTCCTTCGCTTGAAATTTTGAGGTTCCAAATACAAAGTGTCCTCAGGGAGACGGTTCCACGGTCCAACGGTATGAGGAATAAAGGTTCATGATGTCATTATTCAGCAGGGCTGAATAATTATTGCAAGAATGGTTACAACGGCAGAAAAAAGATATAGTATAAAATGACGAATGAAGCGTCCGAAAAGAGTTGATAAGCAGGTAGGAGAACAACAAAAATGTTAGAGAAAAGGGATTATGGCTGGTAAAACTTAATTACTTCGAAACATTTCATAAGAAAAGACGAAAGCAAAAATCACTGACCTGGTAAGAGGGAATATATTGATCCAGATGTTAAATTCATTGATCCAGGGTACAGTTAACCAAGTTAAGAAAAGTACCATTGGTCCATTAAGGGTTTTATAGCCGAGTCTAGAAGTTCATTGATTAGAAGTTCATCATCGATCCATGGAAAAATTTCATGCAAATTCTGTCGCTTTCTCTCTCTCTCTCTCTCTCTCTCTCTCTCTCTCTCTCTCTCTCTCTCTCTCTCTCTCTCTCTCTCTCTCTCTCTGCTTTTGAATTTTGTTTTTTTCATCTTCCTGCAGTATTAATTCCATTTCATATTCTCCTTTCAAGGAGATTAGGTCGTTTTCCATCTATTCTTATCAATTTTCTTTCTATTTCTCTCTGATTGATTCCGTTCCTTCCCCTCATCTTTCGTATAGACTTTCTTTTTCCTTTTTCTTTATTGTTCCTTCCGGATCAATCGATTGGTCAAGTGCTGTGGGACTCAGATCACGTGACCGCACCACTTTCCCCCGACCCCCACCAACCTCAGGAGGGCTTAAGACCTGAAGTTAGCTATTAACCTGTCATTTAACCCCCCGCTCCCTTTTTTTTTTTTTCAGCAGCCACCCGCTCCTTACTTTAAGTACTCGTTGTTGATTACATAATAATAGGGGTATTATTACCCTCCAGTCTCTCGAGGGCGTATGGCTTCATGGATAAATATTTGGGAGACATTGCGCACCATGTCCAAATTCGGGGATAATCGTTTATGAAATTTGTAATGTTGGTTCCTGGTGTGGGGTGTCTGGTTTCATCACATACACGCACACACACGTCTCTTTTTGTCTGTCTGTCTCACACACACGTACTCACACACACACACACATTATATATATATATATATATATATATATATATATATATATATATATATATATATATATATATATATATATATATATATATATATATATGTGTGTGTGTGTGTGTGTGTGTGTGTGTGTGTGTGTGTACACATACATACATATGAAGAATATGTATGTGTGTATCTATATGAGTATATCTCTGTATACTTTCGATGGAAAATGCCCATTGAAATCTTAACACAAGTACAAACATGAAAATGTTTGTGAGGGTATGTAATTTTGTGTAAACAAGCTATTTTTAACGAAATCTTTCACATGTATTCAACAGACTTCCGGTCTGATTTCTCGATTCGGAAATGCTATTATGTTGTCTGTGAATATTGAAGAAAATATCGACTTCGTAATGTTATTTATTATTACTAGGCCCATAAACAAAAATTGGGGAAATAAAATACACAGAATCTGCAAGTTATCTTAAAATCAGTTGGTCTATATATATACGAGTATATATATATATATATATATATATATATATATATATATATATATATGTGTGTGTGTGTGTGTGTGTTGTGTGTGTATGTGTATGTATATATATGTGTGTGTGTATATATATATATATAATATATATATATATATATATATATAAAAGTCCTCTTAGATCCTCAGTATCTATTCGTACTTGTTTTCTATTTTCTTTACGCCGAATCATTCTGATACAGATTTTTCTCCCGTGAGTTATTCATGAATCTCTGATTCCCGGAGAGAAGAAAAATTGGATCAGGGTTGGCGATCAGATGATTCATAATCGGGACAAAATCTGAGGCGAAGTGAATCGCCAATCAGTCTGTGCTATCAGCCACTGGAATAAAAGGGGAGGGAAATGTGTATGACGGAACTGGAACGAAACTAAAAATAAAAAAAAAATACGATGGGCAAAATGCTGGAATTGATTCCAGAAACGGGAATGGATTCCACAAACGCGATTGGAGAGTACGAAAACTTTTTTTATTTAATGAGGAATAAAGAAATGCAGAAACAGAAGGATTTATCGAGTATTGTAAAAATGGCAGATTGAAACTACTTAAGAAGGTCTGTAGATGAAGACTCCTTACGACGAGCGACGTGTCAGCGGAACTGAACACGCCTGAACACATCTTATAAAGTGATATTGAAGGAACCACCCCGACCCCCACCCCCACCCCCTTTTAGCAATCAATCAAAGTTGCTGCGCGAATGCGTTGACGAGTCTGACAATATTGCAGCCCACTACACGAATCGGCTCTAAGAATGTTGAGTTGTATCCGCAATGTACTCGTGTCCGGATGTATCTCTGATGAAAGCGTCTACATATGAATGGGGGAAGTTAAAATGACCCGTTTCTTATAAGGGAAATGAATGTATACATACCTCTCTTTCTTCATTAGTTATTCTTTTTTTTTTTCCTTTGAACAGCTCGATTAGACTCTTTGAAGGTAGAACTTGTAAATGATAGAGAGAGAGAGAGAGAGAGAGAGAGAGAGAGAGAGAGAGAGAGAGAGAGAGAGAGACCTTCCTGATTTCACAGAAGGTACAAATGTTGACGGAATACTGAACAGTCATGTCCTGTGCTTTTGTTTGTTTCACTCGCTCTCTCCACATTAACTACGACCAACAGCAGTTAACTAACTGCTTAGGTCTCAGGAGCATAACTATTTTACACGGAAACGTTCCCGGATCATTCCTTTCTTCGTCCAGGGATCGAACGTAGATCTACACGAATCTGAGACATCCGCTCTAACACTTGCCCTACGAGGCCCAAAAGAATCACACACACACAGAGAGAGAGAGAGAGAGAGAGAGAGAGAGAGAAAGTTCTCAAAATACCGTCGTTATAATTAGAACTTTTTTTCATGTTGGAAGACATCCTGATGGAATCACTGCTAAAGAAACTCTTGGAAGAAAAGAGTTAATGGTCTCCCTTTCTTATAGGGAAAGTTATATATAAAAAATCAAGTGTAGTTTTTTCACAGAAAAGAGGAAAAGGGAACAAAAGTGAGTAAGGTTTAAACATAGAAAAGCAGTGAAAGTGTGTTTAGGTGATTTATAATAGATATATATATATATATATATATATATATATATATATATATATATATATATATATATATATATATATATATATATATTGTATTTATATATAATACATATTTATATATAAATAAAGACACAATCCACGAAGGAAAGAGGAAACAATGGAGTGTTGCAAGGCCTTTCGGCATACTGTCTTTTACTTAGCAGACTGAAGAAATATAAAAATAACTTAAAGAAAGCTTCATGTAAATGACAGATGGGGATTACCTTGAATCCAACACAATTGAAGAATTAGTAGAACTGCCAAAACAGGGTTAAATATTAAAGAGGTTTTACAGAGGATTAGGCTCAACCGTTCAGAAGCAGGGACGGGACAATTAAAAGATTATATAAGGCGGTGACTCTGATATATATATATATATATATATATATATATATATATATATATATATATATATATATATATATATATATATATATATATATACATACATACATATATTGTGTTTTAGAGAAGCAATTGTAAGGTAATAAGAGATTATATCAGCAGATTCAAGTGGTTATAGAGGTAAATAAATAAAATTCTTTCTCGAGATATCCTACTGAAGTTCTTTCAAGGCAATTATTCAGCCTTCGACGTAAATACACGCCCTATGTTTGAAATTAAAAAAAAAATTTAAATAACTATATTTGTTTATTTGTTAAGTGTCCTGGAGGAGTTTTCGTTAGCCAGTTTTATATTATAATCTCGTGTCGAACTTTCGACAATGAACGATTATTCATCTAAGTTTCAACTGTCAGTCTGTGAATTATCAAGAAATTGAGTCCTGATTTTCTTGATTATTATTCTTATTATCATTATTCAGATGAACCCTATTCATATGGAACAAGCCATAGGGACCACTGACTTGAAATTCAGGCTTCCAAAGAATATGGTGTTCATTAAAAAGAAGAAACAGAAGGTAATGGGAAATACAGAAAGAAGAGATCACTGATTAAAAAAGTACAAATAAACTAACAAAGTTATAAATAAATAGCTAAAAATGTAAAATTAATCATGAAGCAAACAATATATTAACAAAATAGTAAATAAAAAATAAAAATGTAAAATCAATCACGGTACAAACAAGTCATTAAAATTGCTTAGCGCTACTGAAGCCCCACCAGACACTCTATTCCCATCGGAAAGAAGGAGTGGGCAAATGAAAAGCTGGGAAGCCGAGGCCCTTTGCAGAATGAGCGAAGTTCATATTGGAAACCTTTAACTGCCTCCATAAACGACCGTAACGAAGCTAATCAGCCATGCGACTCCATCCAGGGCTGACCCGCTTGTGTGAGCCTTCTTCTTCTTCTTCTTCTTCTTCTTCTTCTTCTTCTTCTTCCGCGGGTTACTCAGACAACTGGACAGTTATTGTTTTACAGGATTTTTTATGAATTTAATTTTTAGTACAGAGTAGATGATTGCCTCTCTCTCTCTCTCTCTCTCTCTCTCTCTCTCTCTCTCTCTCTCTCTCTCTCTCTCTTTAAACTCATACACACACACGCACATATATGTATATATAAATGGATGTATGTTTGTGCGTATGTTCCAGAATAACTCTTAAACACATTGAGCAATTTCAACCAAACTTGGTATGCATATGACTTACCATCTGGAAAAGAATACAGTCGGGGGGTAAGACATCACTGCCACCAAGGTGGGGGGGCAGTTGTGGGAAGGGTGTGACATGTAAAAATACCGAAAACAACAGATATAGGTGTCTAATCCATAGTTTTTGAGATCGCTGAGATGAATAGCGACGCTCCCAATGCCCTTAAAGTCCAAGTTCAACCCCGGAAGGGGGTGACATGTAAAGATGACCGAAAACGACAGATATTAGTGTCTAATCCATAGTTTTCAAGGTCGCTGAGATGAATAGTGACACTCCCGATGCCCTTTAGTCCAAGTTCAGGCCTGACAGGAAGTGTGGGTGGGAAGGGGTGACATGGAAAAATAACAGAAATTGACAGTTATTAGTGTCTAATCCATAGTTTTTGGGGTCGCTGAGATGAATAGTGACACTTCCAGTGCCCTTTAATTCCAAGTTCAGCCCCGATAGGAAGGGGGGTGAGAATGGGTGGGAAGGTGGTGACATGTAAAAATAACCAAAAGCGACAAATATTAGTGTCTCATCCATAGTTTTCGAGGTTGTTGAGATGAATAGTGACACTCCTCGTGCCCTTTAAGACCAAGTGCAGCCCTAGGAAGTGGGGGCTCAGAAGGGGTGAAACATAAAATGTAAAAAATGACAGGTATTAGTGTCTAATCCATAGTTTTCGAGGTCACTGAGATGGATAGCGACACTCAATGTCCTTTAAGTCCAAGTTCAGCCTTGATAAGAAGAGGGGTGAGAACGGATGAAATATGAAATATCAAAAAGGATGGGCGATGTAACTGAAGCAACTATCTTAACAGGAATGGGAGAGAGTGAGAGAGCTAGGGAGTGAGAGGAAGAGGAAGTGAGAGAGAGAGAGAGAGAGAGAGAGAGAGAGAGAGAGAGAGAGAGAGAGAGAGAGAGAGTAGATGGGGTGTTAGGAGGAGCAAGAGAGAAAGAGAATTTATCAATTGTCATTCAGAGTTTTCCTGGGCAGCACCAGGGTTCGTCAGCTAGTGTATATATATATATATATATATATATATATATATATATATATATATATATATATATATATATATATATATATATATATATATATATATATATATATATATATATATATATATATATATATATGGAGAGAGAGGAGTGAAAGAATTTTTTTAATATTTATATGAGTAAGTGTTGTCACTTTTAAATTAAAGTTAGTGTTTTGGTGGCTAGGAAACGATTTATGCAATGCCCACCCTGCAAAAATGACAAAAAAATATATTTTTGCAGATCACGAAACCGGTCATTTTTCTCCACAAAAAATTATACCTTCTTATGAAAGAGTGTTGTGCACGTCTTTACAAAACTAAAATGTATTTTCCCTAGGTGCTCATGTATTATACATAAAACTTCTTTAAGATAAGAGGCCTCGTTAAAATGTCAGTCTGCTGCTCCCTCCAAAAAAAAAATTATTGTTTTTTATTTTGTAAATATACGAGCAGTTGATTTAAATATTATCAATACGCAGTGATTGGAAACGACCGATGCTTGATGGAAGCGTCGATGGAGTTGTCGAATACTGATAAGGTATGATGCGGATATTGGTGAAAATAATGAAGCAAGGAGCAGTATTGTGCAAGTGATGGTGAAAGTGATGATTATGAGAATGATGTAGCATGTGGCGATAAAGATGGAGCGTTCCGAAGCCTTATACTTCATTTCGTTACAGTTTTTCATCAAAAAAACCTTCTCTCTCTCTCTCTCTCTCTCTCTCTCTCTCTCTCTCTCTCTCTCTCTCTCTCTCTCTCTCTCTCTCATTGTTAAGGTGATTCGGAAGACAGTTCCATGCCTGTCTTTTAAATGTATCATTTCATATTTTAAATGTTCCTTTCATGTATACAGACAAAACTTTCTTGTTTTTTATGTCCTACGTTATATTTTCGAGGTTTTGTTCTTAGGTCTTAGTTTTGGAGGTAAGATTCAGCGAGTTTAAACTCTTTTTTTTTTCTAAAATGGACAACTTTTTTTTTTTTTTGGCTAACAAACTTAGAAAGGCTCGTTGCCGTGCATTTACTTGGTTTATCAAACATTAGCTTTTTTTCTAAATTGATATTTGAAAAGCTACTTATTCGATTTAGGAAAGAGGCCCAGATGTGTATTACTATGCGTTTTCATTGCTTCTGTGAAGTCCTATATAAACTTTTTTTTCGCTAGTGACTTCCTTGTAATTTTAAATGTGTCTGTATTCTTATATGTTATTATTTTCTTCTTACATCTGGTAAAAGACCATTCTATTTTTACGTGAATGCATTTGCTTAGTGACAAAGATGAAAACGTATACATAATCTTACCATTTACGTGTTTCAGACTGGAACAAGCAACTGTGCTTTCTCTCGATTGTAAATTGGCCTTGTCAACATGCCATTAGCGCTTGATACATCCAGTTTATTTCGAGAGGCTGAAATGGATTACAGTTTATCTGTTTTTGAAGCCGAGGCCAAATAAGATGCTTGCATGTATTTGTCTTAGCAATTTTGGTACGAAGTGTCATCTGCGGCGTAATCTCACAAATCATTTGAAATACTTCACTTTATTATTATTATTATTATTATTATTATTATTATTATTATTATTATTATTATTATTATTATTATTATTATTATTATTATTATTATTGTCTACTTCGTTCCACGTCAACTAATGTTTTTTTTTTCTCTCGAGTAATTTTTTTCTCTTTTCTAATCAACTTCTTTATACCCATTCCAAAATTACTAATTTTTAATCATTACTTAGTTGTAGAAACAAGCCTAATTATTAAAGAAAACTTACATTCAATCTGATAAAAAAAAAATATAAACAAAACACCAGCACAATATTAAACACGGTTTCTCCAGCCTAATCTCCTCCGATGAAATCCGATAAAATTCCTGTGCGAGATTTAAATGGCTCGAAATCACAGCCTTTGCTGAGCAAACCTTCCATAAGTTACAGTTTTCCTTGATACGTAGGGAATCTCGAATAACGAAAGGAAAACAGAAGGAAATCTATTAACACCTGTATTGGATTTTACGTCACAGTCTATAACAAAAGGGTTTTGAAAATGAGGCTAATAACCGTAATATCTAGTTTCATGTTCCTTGGCTCCATTAAATCTGCCACCTTAATAAAGAAACCCCGAAATTTGCTCTCTCTCTCTCTCTCTCTCTCTCTCTCTCTCTCTCTCTCTCTCTCTCTCTCTCTCTCTCTCTCTCTCTCCTAGGGAAATTTCACCCTTCTGGAAATACCCATACTGAAGTTACGCTGTTTCTGTCTCTCTTTCTCTCTCTCTCACACAGACACACACACACACACATACACAGATACACAGACTCCCAAACGCACACTAGCGCACCAAACAAAATTAAACCCGTACAAATTAGATCTGCGGCAAATCTCTCTCTCTCTCTCTCTCTCTCTCTCTCTCTCTCTCTCTCTCTCTCTCTCTCTCTCTCAAAATGCTCATCACACTAAAACTTAACTTTCCTGAAAATATCTTCCCTCCTTCAGAAAATCCGCCGTACCAAGAATTAACTTAGCAGAAAATACCGTACTCTCTCTCTCTCTCTCTCTCTCTCTCTCTCTCTCTCTCTCTCTCTCTCTCTCTCTCTCTCTCTCTCTCATTTCGTCTTTCCTGTATAAATCCCCTCTATAATTACTACCCTTGAGAGAAAGAAGGGACCGCAACGAAGAATGAGTGTATTTTCCTTTCCATGGGTTTTGAATCTCTCTCTCTCTCTCTCTCTCTCTCTCTCTCTCTCTCTCTCTCTCTCTCTCTCTCTCTATTCAGTGATTCTTTCTTGGCAGCGTACGCTTCTATTCCCGTTATTTTTCAATGCTTTCAAGAAAATATCAGCCGAACATTAGCGAGGAGAAATGACAGACAGTAACCCACTACTGCCATAGACCAAAGTATCCCCAAAATAAAATTACAATATAACGAAGCGTCTAAACAACAGGATCGTTATTACGTGAAATGGACTATTTTTCCTTCTTCCATTAATTCGTACAGCATCACTCACCCCACCCATCATCTCCATTCCCCCCCCTCCCCCCCAAGCATCCAGGGAGCACCTTCTATCATCCCTTGTGTAAGAGCGAATTAATCGAGACCATCTTTTTTCCCGACAACCAATTTTCTCCAGTCAGTTGTGTGATTTCGGTCATTAATCGTTTTGTCGGGACCACGCGATACGTAGGATGCGATGCGCCCTGTCTGTCGCAACCTATCAATCAATGGGGGTGGGGGGGGGGAGGGTGGGCCGGACTAAAGAGCTCTTCCAGGAAGGAATGAAGGAAGGAGGAGGAAATAATGCTTTCGCTATAATCGTTATTAGGCAGAAGTGGGTCAGCTTGATCACTCGAGAGTAGATTATTGTCCAGCGTTTATGAGTTTGCTCCCCTGATGAGTGATGATCGGGTGACGATGAGTTTAAGGGATGATGATCCGGTAATTACCTGTTTGGTCAGTTAAGAAAAATTTACCATCCACTGGTGATCATTTCATCACTTTAGAAACGATTATCCGATGACAATAGGGAGAATCCGTTCGATCACTTATCTCTGAACTGAATTTCTTGAAAACTGTCAGTGCAGTTGGTGTCAAAGATTCAAATTTCGGTTTAAGACTTTGCAGTTGGACAGTTACAGTAGGTTTCCGATTCTTCTGTTTCTGTGATCTGAATTGATCATTTTTTTTTTTTTTTTCAGAATCCGGGCTACTAATCAGTAGGCCTTTTTTTGTGGATTTTCGCTGTCCGGGTGACATGAAATCAAAGCACAGAAATTTAAGAACAAACTTTAATCTCTCTCTCTCTCTCTCTCTCTCTCTCTCTCTCTCTCTCTCTCTCTCTCTCTCTCTCTCAAGAATCATATTAGAAAATACCCAGAAATTTTTACATTTTTGTTATCCATTTTATGAAAGCTGCTCTCTCTCTCTCTCTCTCTCTCTCTCTCTCTCTCTCTCTCTCTCTCTCTCTCTCTCTCTCTCTTATTTCAACCTTTTTGTTACTGCTGTTACTTCTACATTCAACCAAGCAACTGTGAAACAAATAGAATAATGAATGCAACAAACAGGGACGAAATACCAAGTCTCCTGATAGTAGGAGAAATAATACCATTTGAAAAAAAAAAAATCAAAGGAAAAAGGTAAAAGCTTAAGCTGGAGGCATCAGAGTTTTGTTTCGGCCGTCTTACAGAGATTGTCTGGAGGCTCCGAGAACCTTAAATGTAGTTATCACCAGTGATACAGCCCGAAGTTCGCTCTGGGCTGCTTTCCAGTCTCGACAAAACTCGACGCCACAAGCGATGGAACCACACGCACAGTGAACTGATATTCTCTCACCCGTTCTCGGGGAATATTGAAGTTTTCTCTCTCTCTCTCTCTCTCACTTCGAAATGTATTTGCTGAGAGAGAGAGAGAGAGAGAGAGAGAAGGAGAGAAACAGACAAACAGACGGAGACAGAGAAAGAGACTTTGAGTGAGGAAGGAGAACGAGTGAGTTACTGACAGCGGAATGCGAAAAGAAATATTTCTTTAACCTTAGCAAGGATGTCGGTAGTCGTAATGGTTATGAATAGTCCAAACGATATCATTTCACTGGTAATGTTGTGCACGAGAATATCTCTTAAACGAAGTTACTTTTAGATGTTTCTATACGGATGCAGATGCACAACACACACACACACACACACACACACATATATATATATATATATATATATATATATATATATATATATATATATATATATATAGTGCTAACAGGACCTCATTACAACTTCCTGGTATCTAGCGGAGTTATTTAATAGGAAAGGTTACAAACTTTGCAGGACTGACAGACCTCATAGATACCATCCAGTTTTAATGAGGTCCTGTTAGTAATTGTATTAACGAACAGAACAATTGTGTGATTAATAAAGTTATTGTGTGTGTGTGTATATATATATATATATATATATATATATATATATATATATATATATATATATATACAGTATATATATATATATATATATATGTGTGTGTGTGCGTAAAATATATATAATAGATATATATGGGTGTGTGTATTTATATATACAAACACTTCAATGACCTCATAACATAAAAAAATTTCCTTTAAGTTAAAGAGGTTTCAAGTGTGTATAAAAATCAAATTAAAATAACCGTCCTCTTATGGAATGTTTAGCTTACAGCTTTCTGTCCAAATCGTCTAATCTCTTCATGCGAGATGTGTCTGACTAGAAACTGTTTAAATAACAAATAGAATTAGAGAAAGGATGAAAGAGTCTACATTAATAGGTATAAAAGGGATTTTTAAAATTTTTAAATATCGGTTCGAAATGTTATGCCAGTACTCGTCATTTTCAATTCTTGTTGTTTTAAACCAAATTCACTCAGTTGTATAAATTCGATGTCTGTCATTATTTTGCAAAGTAGAACTCTATAAAATCTTCCCATTTGTTTGTGGTCGTATAATTCATCTACGTCTGTTAGAAACATATTTTGTCTTATCTTTGTGATTCTTCTGTATCTGTTTGTTGTCGGATATATTTGGAACAGATATTATTCTGTGCGTGGAAATGTGATATTCTGTTTCTTTTATTTGTGTTATTTCCCCTTTCCTTTTTTTTATTTTAGTTTTCCTCTCTTACGTTTTAGAGGAATTGTGTTTAGCTTCATTTTCAAATTTTAAAAAACTTTTTATTTGTAATTGTCTTTACTTTGTATTGTATTTCTTTAAGGGATCATCATATTCTTTTCCTTTTTATCTTAAATTGTTTTCTTTACACATTTTTATGTCTTGCTTCGTTGCTTCTGCTTTTTGTAAATAAATATAAATATCTTCTAATTCTGTATCATAAAATATTTTATGGTCGTTTTCACTTTCATGTCTTTTTGTTTTACTACCTGCATTTCCTTGCTTCCCACCAGTTACCGTAAAACAGACTTGTTGTCTATTTCCTCTATGTCTTCTTTCATCCGCACTTTTTCTCTTTTCACTTTCACGTTCGTTTCCTTAGCTTCGGTGCTCTCTACTCGTCTCCTCACGCCTTTCATTTTCTCCTCTCTGTTTTCTCCATTTCCTTTTCCTGTATTCATTTCGCTTAGCTTTATCCGTGGCGGTTATTATGAGAATTTGTTGTAATGAGGCCATCACTCACTTTTAAAGCCCAGGAGAGGATCAACGGAAGAGAAAACTTTATGCTAATGACTCGTGCCAGCGTGCAACATTACTCTAATTAAATAGGAGTTTGCGCTGGCGAAAACCCTGAGATATTGCAGTTTTGTTTGTTTCTCTTTTTTCTCTCAAGTTGCCTGAGGTTTGAGGGCACTTTCATTTCTTCCAATTCCTTGTGCATTTTTTACCATGTCATTGTCATTATCGATTTCTTCTTTAAGGGTTAGGCATTCACTCCCTCGCTATGTTATTATTTTATATTTCTCAATAACTTTTGAGAAGGGTAAAAGTTATTTTCAGCCTCGTCTCCTGGGCTCGCTGGCTCAGTGAGGATACGAGTCTGGGTTCTGAATGATTCAGATTTCAGTGGAGTCCCGCAAAAAATAGACATTCCTTCCCACAGATTTGCCCAAAATCCTCCCGCGTTGATATGTATAAAGACGATTCATTCTTTTGCAATTTTTAAAGTTATTTTCTGGTGACTTTTCCTTGAAAATATTTTGTATTTATTGTAACCTCCGTAGCGGGGGGGGGGGGGGGGGGTTAGCGCCATCGGTGCACCTCACGCGGTGCATTGTAGGTATTACTGCAGCGTCCCTCGGCCCCTAGCTGCAGCCCCTTACATTCCTTTTACTGTACCTCCATTCATATTCTCTTTCTTCCATCTTGCTATCCACGCTCTCCTAACAGTTGTTTCATAGTGCAAGTGCGAGGATTCCCTCATGTTACACCTTGCGAACATTTCTGCTTTCAGTTTCCCTCTCGGCGCTGAATGACTTCATAGGTCCCAGTGCTTGATCTTTGGCCAGAATTAAATATTCTATTCTATTCTTTATTGTAATGGTTTTCATGATTTTTAGTCAACTATTTTGAATGGTAGTTTTGATATAAGAGAGATGATGAGCTCATTTACTTGAATTGGAATTGGAATATACAATTTAGGCCAAAGGCCACGCGTTGGGACCTGTGAGGTGATTCAGAGCTGAAAAAAGAAATTAAGAGTAAAGAAGGATTTCAAAGGTGTAACAAGAGGAATACCTCGCAGTAGCGCTATGAAACAATTGTTAGGAGAGGGTGGAAAGTAAGATGGAAGAGAGAAAATATGAACGAATGTACAGTCAAAGAAAGGAAAGGGTTTGCAGCTAGGGGTCGCAGGAACGCTACAAAGAACCTGAAGTAATACCTACAGTGGACGGCGAGAGGGGCACTGATGGCACGACCCCACTACGGGGGCATTTAGTTGAATATGAACGATCCGCATACTGTACATCAGAAGAAAAGAAAACACTTCGTTTGAAACTGATTACAGCGAGGAACGAGGCAGAACTGACCCTAGACAAGAAAGAACCTTTTCTGATGGTTCCTTAATGGCAAGAGAGCCAGTGATGGGTGAACTAGGTTTTGCCGAAACTTTGAAGCGGAGAAGACTTTCCTGGTTACGTTTCATTAGTCAAACTCTCTTTTAAACATAAGCAGACTTGGGCGGTTCGTTTTATATATATATATATATATATATATATATATATATATATATATATATATATATATATATATATATATATATATATATATATATATATATATATATATTTGTGAACGTGCTTTTATGAATTCTAAAAATACATAATAGATGTACGTTTTTATGTTAATGTATATTTCAATGCTCTTGCATTAATGACCACATAGAAATGCACGTTTGCTCAAAAACTGCGAGACGTATATGTATATGTATATGTATCTATATATATATATATATATATATATATATATATAT
>NC_089744.1:27420000-27430000 GCF_040412425.1 Macrobrachium rosenbergii | reverse complement strand
GTCTGTCTTTTCCGCATGACGCTAAATATAAATAAATACAAGACAAAAGCGTTTACCGTCACGGTCGGTTTAATCTCTCCACTCGAGGTGTTTTCCTCCTGTTTGCCTTTTAATCAACCCTTATCTCATTACCTTATCTCATTACCGATCGGGGCCGGACACAAAGTGATGAGGAGAGGACTCGTTTCATCTCATTTTTATTTTTTTTTTAATGCTCACGAGAGTAATAAACCTGGATTTAATCTCTTCAACGGAGCGAATTGCATGTTATTTCCAGAGTCATTACGCGCGGTAACGTTCCGTCATCGCTAGCTTGTAATTCGTTGTAATTTACTTCTTACCAGAGCATATAATAGTGTAAAGCAAAGCGTTAATTCTCTTCGTCGCTTCAGCTGGATTACAGTTGATCTTTTCATGCATATGCGCCCGAGTTCGGCTTTATGGACGGGAGTGAATACCTTGTTGAACTTTACGCATGGGAGTGAATACCACATTATACTTTATGTACGGGAGTGAATATCTTGTCGCACTTAATGTACAGGAGTGAATAACTTATTGTACTTTATGCACGAGAGTGAATACCTTGCTCTTCAAGTACGGGAATGAATACCTTATTGTACTTCATGTACGGGAGCGAGTCCTTTGTACTTTAGGCATGGGAGTAATTCCTCGCTGGGTGAGCGGGTTCCGTTCTCAGCTACCACTCTGTTGGTCGCGAGTTCGAATCTCCGACCGGCCAGTGAAGAATAAGAGGAATTTATTTCTGGTGATAGAAATTCATTTCTCGCTATAATGTGGTTCGGATTCCACAATAAGCTGTAGGTCCCGTTGCTAGGTAACCAGTTGGTTCTTAGCCACGTAAAATAAGTCTAATCCTTCGGGCCAGCCCTAGGAGAGCTGTTAATCAGCTCAGTGGTCTGGTTAAACTAAGATATACTTAACTTAACTTAGGCATGGGAGTGAATACCTTGCTGTACTTTATGTACGGAAGTGAATACTTTTTTTACTTTTCGTACGGGAGTGAATACCTTGTTGCACTTATTGTACAGGAGTGAATAACTTACTGCACTTTATGTACGAGAGTGAAGACCTTGCTCTTCAAGTATGGGATTGAATACCTTATTGTACTTTATGTACGGGAGTGAATTCCTTGTACTTTAAGCGTGGGAGTGAATGCCTTGCTGTACTCTGTGTACTGGAGTGAATACCTTGTACTTTTTGTATGGATGTGAATACCATGTTGTATTTTATATACGGGAGTGAATAGCTTGTTGTAGTTTATATACAGGAGTGAATAGCTTGTTGTATTTTATATACGGGAGTGAATAGCTTGTTGTTTTTATATACGGGAGTGAATAACTTGTTGTACTTTATTTATGTCAGTGAATACCTTGTACTTTTCGTACAAGAGTGAATACAGGGTTGTGCTTTACGTAGGGTGGTGGATACCAAGTTGTCCTTTACGTGCGGGAGTGAGTACACTGGTGTCTTTTACTTCCGGGAGTGAATACATAGTTGCACTTTATTTAAGGAGTAAATGCCTTGTTGTACTTTATGTACGGGAGTGAGTACCTTGTACTTTATGTACGAGAGTGAGTACCGTGTTGTACTTTATGTACGGGAGTGAGTACCTTGTACTTTGTGTACGAGAGTGAGTACCGTGTTGTACTTTATGTGCGGGGGTAAATACCTGTACTTTATGTACGAGAGTGAATACCTTGTTGTACATTATGTATGGGATGATGTAAGTACTGGAATGAATACCTTATTGTACTTTATGTACGAGAGTGAATTCCTTGTATTTTACATTTGGGAGTGAATACCTTGTTGTACATTACGTATGAGAGTGATTACCATGTTATACTTTATATACTGAAGTGAGTACCTTGTACATTATGTATGCCAGTGAATACTTTGTACTTTTCTTATAAGAGTAAATGGATGGCTGTACTTGACGGACGGTAATGGATACCTTGTAGTACTTTACGTACGGGAGTGAATACCTTATTGTACTTTATGTAAGGGAGTGAATTCCTTGTACTTAACGCATGGGAGTGAATACCTTGCTGTACACTAAGCGTGGCAGTGAATACCTTATATTTTATGTAGGGGAATGAATACCTTTGTTGTACTTTTCGTACCGGAGTGAATACAATATTGTACTATTTGTACGAGAGTGAACACCTTGTAGTACACTGGGAATGAATACCATGTTGTACTTGTGTACGGGAGTGAATACCTTGTTGAACTTATATACTGGTATGAATATCTTCTTGTACTATACGTGCGGGAGTAAATACATGGGTGTCTTTTATGTACGGGAGTGAATACCTTGTCGTACTCCACGTACGGAGGTGAATTCCTTGTCATGAGCTACAAGGTTTTGTGCATATATTTACGAATCTAGGGATGGATATGGTGATGAATGCTGTAGTTTAGCATAACCTAAGTCATGCAGATTTTAAAAGAATTATTTTTTTTTTTTTAGGTGAAAGGGATTCAAAGGTTTTATCTCCTTGTACGTACAAGAGTTGTTCTTATTTGCAGTTGTGTGATGTGTGTGTGTGTGTGTATTATTGGCATTTAAAAGTTACTGAGCATGCATCTGAAAACTTCTTAGTTTATCTTTGTTTTTAGGTGAAGGATATAAAGTAAAATCACGACTTCCTATTTTTTTTATGTAAGTTTCCTAAAGAACGAAATATCGAGAAAAAAAATTGTTTACTTACTTTCCCAGTTCTCGCCGAAAAGGGAAGAGAACCGCAAGGGAAGTAAATTACCGTCACTTACAGGCTGATGATTAACCAAATTTTAATCGCTGCCTGGTCTGATTTTACGATCGGATTGCGTGCTCCCGCTCTCCCAGAGTCAAGGGCACTTAGGCAGAACTTTATGGCTCCGTCTTATTTGTTGGTTGTAAAGTCAGCGGTTCAGTCACGTCAGTGACAAACCTAACGACCTACAAAAGTCGTTATTTGCTCTGCAATTTCGTGTGTAATTGGCACCTCTCTTTGAGGGGGCCCGTTCCAGCACACCGTTGATCATTTCGCCGTCGATGCTCTTTTTCTTGTTTCCGGTTATGCAGGCGAGTAAATAAAAACGATGAAAGTCACGAAGACATCTTTTTGCTTTTTTCATTTTCAAGCTTCGTTTCGTGGCAGAAGGAAGTAGGCCTATATTGCTGTGACCAAACATTTCCCTGTTGTTCAAGTTTGTGTATATATATATATATATATATATATATATATATATATATATATATATATATATATATATATATATATATATATATATATATATATAATATTGTTTCCAGTGCCATGTGACACTGAAATGGCCTATGTGAAATTTTGCCTCTCACGCCTACCTTTGCTTCGGCTTCCCCAAGTATGCAATCATCCCCAGCCATCCTTCTCATTGTCCACACACAAGCAATATATATATATATATATATATATATATATATATATATATATATATATATATATATATATATATATATATGTATATATATATATATATAAAGCTATATATACTCCTACTTGACCATTTAAAATCGAATCCTAATGCATGCTCATCGCTTCTACCATGGAGCATGTAGTTAAAAAGCCACAAAGACTTCCTTAGTGTGCATATCATATTTAATAATTGACTTCACTTAGTCATGCCAAATGTTGTTTTTGCGGTTGAGACAAATGCACGGTCTCTCTCTCTCTCTCTCTCTCTCTCTCTCTCTCTCTCTCTCTCTCTCTCTCTCTCTCTCTCTCTCTAACTGACCGCAACCCGCAGAACGATTAAATAATTCAGCATAAAATCATTTTTTCTTTAACTTCCGCTTATTACTCTTGAGTGAATAATGACCTCTGAACAAGGCCATTCAATTGCTCTGTGTCCCTCTTGCTTTCTAACGCTCAAGTACGTCTCTCTCTCTCTCTCTCTCTCTCTCTCTCTCTCTCTCTCTCTCTCTCTCTCTCTCTCTCTCTCTCTTTATATATATATATATATATATATATATATATATATATATATTTTATATTAATAGGTCTTTCCCCATTAATTGTGTGGTAGTATCAGAGTATATGAAGGATAATGGTCACTGCTATATTCATACTTTGACTTCTAAATCGTCTAACCTCATCCAGCAGACTTTCCGGCATCTGAAAGGGCAAAAAACAGTATATATACAAATATATATATATATATATATATATATATATATATATATATATATGCGTGTGTGTTTGTGTGTGTCTGTATAGATAGATAATTATATATAAATGTATATATATTATTATTACTAAGAGGATGAACCCTATTCATTTGGAACAAACCCACATTCATTCGAAAGAAGTAACAGAAGGTAAAGGAAAATACAGAAAGAGGAGATCAGTTACCAGAAAAACCGATAAATTAACAAATTAATATATATATATATATATATATATATATATATATATATATATATATATATGCATACACATATATTTATAAGACATTTTTCCATCTCTAAGTCCATGACTTCGCTTAAAACATGTTGGCTTTCTCAGTAAATTTACTACGTCACTTTTGACTGACGATGTTTGCAACTTTTGCGACTTTAGCCACTATATTTACGAGGAATTTATATTACCATATTGATCTCTGATTCCCGTTGCTACCAGATAATCCATTTTAGCTTCGCTCTTTGCACTCGTCGACCTGCAGGGAAGTGGGAAGTCAGATATTGGTAAACGGGAAATGGATAGTTGTCATTTATATTGAAAATTATAATATTGATGTGGTACACAACATTTTTTGCTTCTGTCGTCAACGAAGTATTTCACGCTAAGCTACTCGCAAGGGGGATGAAGCCAGTGCAGTATAATAAAAAAAAAGAACGTTCCTCAAAATAGGTGCATATGGTGAGGATAGAGCTTGTCAGTTTAAGTGGACATTCCGAATTGTCCTCTTGAAGTGTTAGATGCAGTCCAATCTTAAATCTTCCCACACACACATTACATATATATATATATATATATATATATATATATATATATATATATATATATATATATATATATATAAAGGAGTCTCTACCTTTTATATAACTTATGGCTTTTTTATTACCACTCTGGGCTGCTGCTGAAAAATTTGTTTGACGAGGCTCGAGAAAGTGTATATGTATATGTGTGTGTATATATATATATATATATATATATATATATATATGTGTGTGTGTGTGTGTGTGTGTGTGTGTGTGTGTGTGTGTGTGTGTGTGTGTGTATATACTTTCCCGAGCCCCGTCATATAAGTTATATAAAAGGTAGAGACTCCTAAAGTGAAAGTGAAACTTCTATCAGTATAAACAGTCTGTAATGCAACAATCTACAGGGGCTTTTATTACATATCCGTGTATCTAGGCTAACTAATTGTTCAGAAACCCTCTGAAAATGGCTTCAACCCCATAGCGTACAGAGCAGGTGCTCTGCGGAACTATCAAGTAGATGGGTGTTGGTGATGTTGCATTAATAAAAATAATAATGACCACCTGCTCTACCTTTTGTTGATTGAAGGTATAACAACCTCCGCTTTTGTAGGAGATCGCAAATACAGCAACTGATTACCTGTTTGGTATAAATGACCTCATAAAATCGAGTACTTTCCCCCACTCCCGGTCGCTCTTGCGCGCTCTGCGCGTACTTTGGACGGAAATGGGTGTCCCTAAATGACCAGCACTGAGCTCGCTGTTCGGGCGACCAAACGACTAAAAGCGGAAATTGTTTTGTCGTCAGCGGCGGGTCGAAATTCTTTCTTTGAAGAGAGACTCGGCGATGATTATCTCGGTCGACAGAGGGTGTCGACGCTGATACCTGCCATTAGGTGTAAATTACAGTACGACTTCGACGGGTAGTTTGGACGTCGCTTCCATTGTTAGCATTTCTTCTTTGCTTGTCACCTGTAGTGGGATTATCAGTGTATGGGATGCGTGAGGGAGAGGTGGGCGTGGCTAAGGGAACAGTTAGAGGCGTGATGTTGACGGGCGGTTGGTTAGCTTATTTTCTATTTTATTTTATTCATCTATCTTTTTTTTTTTAGCGTTTATTAAAGTTGTTTTTAGTTCAGCTTGACTGCCTGTCTGTTATATTTACGTGAAAACTAATGGTCTTTTATCTGCGATCTATTCAATCCAAGAGTCACAATGATCCATTGAACAATTGATTAGACTTTGGCTCCTAATCAAGAATTCTTGGGACAGCTTCGTTTATTGTCATCGTTAGTGGTGCATGTGAAAGAAGTTAATACATGACTCAAATCATTTGGGTAACAACATTATTCCCGTCCTAATATTCGTGAAAAAAAATACAGAAGCTGCAGTTACTGAGTAACTTTGCAAAGCGCCCTTTCCAGTTTTTAGTCTTCAGTTGTACCTGGATTTTATTTTTGTTTAAATGAGAGGCATTATTATTGTATTCAGTGTCCTAATTAATCGAGAAACATTATTATAGTTCCGGGTGTTCATACCTATTAAAGGCATCTTTTCCGTAGTTTACTGTTCCTGTTGAATGGAAAACATTTTCCAGATGCTAGTTGTTCTTACCGAGTTGGAATCATTATTTACGTGATACTTTAACCGTTATTCTTGATGAAATGGATCTTATGCGAAGAGAAACACGGTCTTGCAATATTAGTTGTTCTTACACTTGTCTATTGAACGTCATTCATCTCCAAAGCGCGAGAGTTCACATTCACGATATTTCAACTTTACGTCTCTAAGTTTAATATCGTAATATTCGTTTTCACGGTTCTTTGTCCCGTATCCACAGGTAAGGCTTCGGTGAATTTCATTTAAACGGTGGTGTATTCTCTGTTTTTATTCTTCTTAAAAAAAAAAAAACTGAATACACAGACGACGTTATGTAAGAACAAATAGGAGTTTAGCCAACTGTAACAGCCGACAAGTTATATATATATATACAGTATATATATATATATATATATATATATATATATATTCTTTACTGAACTGTTAGGAGATGTGTACATTCGTAAACCGTACAATTTTAAGTTTTATTTGAAATGTATCGATTAATAATCGATAATGAAGTGTAGTAGTATATAGATATGCAGATTATATGTAAAGAAATAGGATAATAAAGAGTGAAAGTTATTAACTTACAGATAACGGGCTTAACATATTTTAAAAAGAGTGGATTTTTAACTTGAAGAATCACGAAATTTAAAGTAAAAACATTGAGGTTATATTTTTATATTTAGTGAAATTTTATCGAAAAATTCATTCACTAACATATATTGGTATATTCACATTTAAAGACATCCTTCATATATCTGTCTATCTATCTATCTATCTATCTATTTATCTATCTATCTGTCTGTCTATATATATATATATATATATATATATATATATATATATATATATATATATATATATATAAAACTAGTGAAATATATGTACACCCAATTGGAAATCCATAGAGTCTTAGATTGAGAACTTCTTAAAATACACACATTATATCGTAACTCGCCGAATTAAAGATAGAATGACAATTTTATTGGAAGGTAGCTATAGCTATTCGTATACGCGATAGCGATACTTATTTATAGACAGTGAACTTTGCCGATATACACAAAGCAAAGCGTTTAGATCCATAGATGGATAAAGATTTAAAATAGAGGTGTAACGAGTTTTCTGACCTGACTGTTTATTAAAATAGCTGAACAGTCTGTCCCTAAGTCCTTTATATCTCACTTACAGTTCAGTTCGTTGGGATCAATTTCTTTTTAAATAATTTCGTCACACTGCCATGCAGTTCAACAGATTGTTCTTAAACATTTCGGTAATTGCGCTTTTCTGCTTTTAAAATTGCTGGAAGATTTTGAGTCCAAATTACTTACATTATTGCGCTCTGAAGGCAAGAAATTAGTGGGTAATTTCGATAAAAAAGTTATGCTCAGAATATCGTCAGACATTTTTGGTTCATTGTACAAATAAAATAAGAAATTCCTTAATTTACTGATTGATTTCCTTAAGTCGCCTGACAAAACCTACATTTAATCACTCATGACATGCGTACATATTGGGGTAGTACATGTACCATATGTGACTTTGATAGTGGACCCCATAAGCAGTGCATTAGTAGGTAGTGGGAGACATTTTAAATATGAAGTTGAGTTTCATCTCAAACTAGACTTCCTTTGTCCTGCTTCTCGTTTTACCTCCCTTCCCATCACTCCTAATCTGTTTCTCCCATCTTTTGCTATCAGTGTATCAGCGTTTCTTACCCTCTACTGTTTCGTAGACGAAGGAACAACAATTCATCACTCCGGCCCGTTGTTCATAATAATGAACTCAGTTTGCAGCCGAGAAAAAACTGAAACTAACGTGAGCATCAGCTGAACAAGTAGAAGGTTCTCCAGACGTGTGTCGATTGTACCTACCCTTTTGAGAGCGAGTTAGTAAGCAGATCAGACCTTGCTTGCGGATTAGGTCTTGAGATGGTCTGTCGGTAGTGGTTTTATTGTTCGTTCCTCATTTTTCCTCTTAATTTTTTGATTGTTTATGATCACCTTAAATGTCTACTTAATAGATTTTTACACAACAGTAACTTCAACAGTAAGAAAGTATATGATAAAAAATACTGTTAATAATTATTATGAGTTGTTACAAACGTTCCAGGGATGTGTAATCATTTGATTGAATGATCAAACCAGTTTGCTTTTTCTTTTTAGAATTAGTCTGATCTGAGAGGCTAAAAGCCAAGGTGAACACGTACTGCTCACAGACCAACCTCAGTATCCTGTTAGGGTTGAAGTGCAGTGAAATACATGTATTAATCGTATTCATTTAATTTCTACTGTGTTTGCCTTTTTTCCTTCTTATCGTTTTCATTTATTTAATTAATTTAGGTGTGCTAAATAAATGTTTTATTCCTGAAGAAAATAGCGAAACAAATAATGAGGAAATCGGCGATGATAAAATTATTTTGTGAAAAATTTTGCTGACCTCAGTATCGCAGTTATTTCGAATTTTTCACTATAAAAACACGAGATTCTTAAACATCAGGGGAAAATATATCTTCATTAGTACATAGCTACCATTCACGGACAACCGCATAAATTAAGTTTCCTATTCCCCTAGGAAACAGTGTTTTTTTTTTTTTTTAGTTTTTTCCTCGTCATTACTTCTGGCTCCAGTTTAGTGCAATAAGTCGAGAACCGACGTACTTTTGCAATACTATTATGTGAAAATATACCATGCGTTGTTAGCAGCAATTTAATATCACAGACATTAGTCATCAGTTCCGACACAACTTGGCAGTCAATCAATCAGCCTGATGTTAGACAGAAATATTGTCGGTGAGCTGAAGCTCTGCAAAATCACGTCTTTTTAAGTATTCTATGTGTGATATACCCCGAGCAAAACCGTGAGTAATATATTATGATATTAATGACATTCGTATTAGTCACTTAGGCAGTAAATATCTCCGAGTCTCTCCCCTTGTGGACGTGAGCACAGCCGTGCTCTCCAAGGTGAGTATTATCTGGTTCACCCTGTAATTACCTGCACGTAATGTTATTTGCCGTGCGCTTGTAGGCCATATTTCAGATGCACCCGAGAGGACAATTACTGTGTTTTATTAATCGACACGTAACAAAGGGCTTTAGGTTTTTTTTATCTAACTGGAAATTTTCATAATCCTTTTTAAGTAGAGCACCAGTTTTCCAAGGGCGGTTCCCTTCTTTTATTATTCTATTTAAGTTTTAGTGATCATTTCGTTTTCGGTGTAAGTACTAACCTATTTCGCTTTCAGTATAAGTGCCAACATATGGCTAGCCTTTGATAGTTCTTATTGTCGTTAGACAAGGTAAGAATCCACAGGATTGTCAGCTATGCAAAACTTTTGGGAAAAGGTCATGTTCATTGATTGATGAGCTCTCTCTCTCTCTCTCTCTCTCTCTCTCTCTCTCTCTCTCTCTCTCTCTCTCTCTCTCTCTCAAA
>NC_089744.1:27407500-27415000 GCF_040412425.1 Macrobrachium rosenbergii | reverse complement strand
ATCTTAACGTGTCATTCCCAGCTTGGATGTTTGTTTTTGTAGTCGTATATGAAACACCCACTGTTTATTCAAGCCTTTTTACGTGTGAGAAAACATTAGTTTCCCAGCTAAACGTGCACAGGATATATAAGTACTGGGAAAAGCAATCTAATCGGATGGCGAGCGCAAGATCTTTTTTTTAAGTTCTGCCTCATCAACGTTAAGTAAGCAACCTTTCCCCCCCTCCCCCTTCCCCCACTTCCCCAGTTCGAAGTTCAGAATCGCCTTGAGAATTTTTATTAAAGCCACAAAATAATCGCCTAAACGTAAGCCTTACTGCCTTACCGAACAGTTTGTCTTTAGCGCGCGTGCGTGTTAGACATTGCAAAAGAAACATAATCAGTCAAATGAACCAAGGAAGGATCCCTTCCACTACAGGCAGTGGCACTTTATCGTATGGAGTCTCCTAATATCCTCTCGTGCTTACGACCAGGAACAGTAGTCATTTTAACAGATGTGAACGGTAAACAAAAACAGTAACGTAGGTAGTGTATTAATGTATTAATTATGAAAAAAATATGAAAGTACTGTATTTATCTAAAGCTAGTTGGAAACTGAGCTCACAAATATTCGTGTTTATAAGGATACGTGTAAGAATCCATGTCATGATGACTTAGGTCATAATTAGCTCATAAGGAAAATGTAAGGATGTATGTATATAAAATATATATATATATATATATATATATATATATATATATATATATATATATATATATATTATATATTATATATATATATATGTGTGTGTGTGTGTGTCAAAATCTGATGATAACCTCTTAAATATATCCCAAACTCCCTCTGTTAAGTACATATGAAACTCTGAGAGTATAAATGGCTAAGAAAGCCCCCAAAGTATATTCGAGACTTCTTGCACATTCCATTTCCCATCGCAGTTTTAAAGCTATAATTATCCCCCCCCCACACACACACCAAAATAGTGACTTACCTATTGCAAGTAAACCAGGGTCCTTTCGTAGAGCGAATATTTGTAAATGCATAGTTATGTGGAATTCTCGAGGGAAATTTGATAGTTTTTTTTCGTGTGTTTTTTTTATCAGAGCAGCAAATCACAACACATTACGATGAATTTCGCCCGAATATCAGCGGTGAATGTGGAAATGGATTTCATGAAGTTTCGACTAACAGTATAAGGCCTAGCAACTATACAGTTGTAGCTGTTTAAAATGTGTATGATAAGGTGTTTTGTTCGTACGTCAATGGTGTTACTTTGCCTGGCTTACCTTTTTGTTCAAAATACAACGATTTTCAAATGCTTGCCAATTTATATAAAATTCTTTCCCTAGAATTTATTTATTACGTCAGTTTGTTTCATTTAAAGATGGCTCTATAGACTGAAGTATTTTTTTTATCATGGCGTGGGGGTTTTCCTTTAAAGCTCTCTCTCTCTCTCTCTCTCTATCTCTCTCTCTCTCTCTCTCTCTCTCTCTCTCTCTCTCTCTCTCTCTCTCATTCTAATAAGACACACATCATTTCGGTTTACTCTCTCACTCTCTCGCCCTCTTTAATTTTGATAATACACTCATATTTCGGCTTACTCTCTATCTCTCTCTCTCTCTCTCTCTCTCTCTGTAATCTTGTTAATACACTCATCTTTTCGGCTTGCACTCTCTCTCTCTCTCTCTCTCTCTCTCTCTCTCTCTCTCTAATTCTGACAGTGCACACGTCACTGCAGCTTAACGCAAAACTGATATTTGGCTCTTGATTGCAAAATGATGTCATTCTAACTTTAACTTTACTATTGGTGGAAATAAATATTCATTCTTCCTCTTCCCTCTCGACGGCGTCGTTCCCCGGGGGCTCTGCATAACTCTGAGAATTAGCATACTCGATATTTGCCATATTGTTTATTGTTCGGAGAAGTATTTACCTCCACGTATTTCGGGTTTCATATCTCCCGTTTTCATGAATTCTAATGATACTCTTTAATAGCGGTCTTTTGTGCAGGTGTATGTGGGTTTGTGTAGCCGGGTAAAAATACCTTTCTTTGTTTCTTCTAAAAGCTATTGGATCCAGGATCTTGGAGATCCTTCCTGTGAATAGGATTTATTGGTGAATAGGAAGGACTGGCTTTCAATACAAAACCATTGGCAGAACATTATTTCATTGTTCTCCATATTCTCGAGTTTTTGCAACTGCAAATGAAATTTCGCTCCGTACATCCAATACATTTCACCTTTTACCGTTATTTTGATTTTTCTTTTTCTTTGTAATCAGTACTTTTTTTTTCCTTTGAGAAAAGTTAAGATTGAGTTGCTTATTATGAGAAAAATATCAGATATCGTTCAAATTGATGCGAGGTTAGAAATACTGAAACATCTATCAAATTCTTTGCTCTTTCAGCAAAGTATGTAAACGTGCTTGATTTCGTGTTAAATTTGCTTCACAGCAAAGATAAATTTGGCTTCAAAAAACCCTAAGTGTAAGCAAAATTAAGTCCATACCATGGGCGCTTATGTATCCACTCATTTCCTCATCCTCATCGGGCAGTTAGGCTTTGCTCATTCTTAGCATAATACTGGACTTATATTGAAGAGCTGATCTGGGCATTTTCAACAGTCGTTTGGTTATTAAAACCAGGTTTACTCGCAAATAATGCATAAAATCTGTGGTTCTTGAGTCCATTACACAAACACACATGTAAAATGTCTTTAAAGTATTACTTTGAGATTTTGCTTTGTACTACAAAGCGAGTTCCTCGTTTGACGGGTCGGTATAGTTCTCGACTAGCACTGCTGGGCCCGAGTTCGAGTCTCCGGCCGGCCAGTGAAGTATTAGAGGAATTTATTTCTGGTGATAGAAATTCATTTCTCGCTATAATGTAGTTCGGATTCCACAATAAGCTGTAGGTCACGTTGCTAGGTAACCAATTGGTTCTTAGCCACGTAAAATGCGTCTAATCCTACGGGCCAGCCGTAGGAGAGCTGTTAATCAGCTCAGTGGTCTGGTTAAACTAAGGTATGCTTGTTCTACATAGCACTATGTTGTAGCACGATATCCTACTTATTTATTTAAATGACATTTAAATATCTCTTTTGATAGTGAAGATGAGAGAGAGAGAGAGCCGATTTCTCGACATTAGCCAGTTTCTTATTCTAAAAGTAAGGTGTTGTAGGTCACTTATTTTCTGTGCGAGAGAGAGAGAGAGAGAGAGAGAGAGAGAGAGAGAGAGAGAGAGAGAGAGAGAGAGAGAGAGAGACGGGGCCAATTGACCTATTTCAGCCATTTTTGTATAGCAGCCCAAGACGTTACTGAAATCAGGGCTCTTTTTCCAATGCATGTGAATTAGAGAGAGAGAGAGAGAGAGGCAAGCTATTTACCGACTTGAGCCATTCAAGTAAACAGCTACAGCATGCCATGAAAACACTTACCACTTGGATGTTATTGGCAGTACCCCGCTTAGAATTCATGCAATATCAGCAAACGGCCGAACGGATTGCGCCGCGTTTCTAACAGAATGGCCACTAGGGGTGATAGTTTTACTGAGAGAGAGAGAGAGAGAGAGAGAGAGAGAGAGAGAGAGAGAGAGAATGGAAAATTAGAGTGTTAAAGACTTTGAAGACTTTCATTGTATGCACTTGGCTTGATACTGCTAGTTATACATAAACTGTCTGATTTTTTAAATTTTTTATCTTAATATTACAGGTAGTAATTATTCGCATAAATTCAGTCTTCCCTCAATTATTTTCCCTGTTATTATTAAAAACACGAGTAAGAGTCATGATCATCCTGGCAACAAAAAACTTGAACTAAGAAAACGACCGAGAACTCTGAAAAAAATGTAATATCTTACAGCAAACTCTTTGTGAAGTTTCGCGTGACAAGTGCTAATAAAGTCAGCTTTTTCCAATTCGCTGAATTAGTGATATTATTGACTTTATGGCGGGAATTGGCAACTTAGAGCATTATTGCGCTTAACCTCCGTTATTAGTAATGTTTCCTGATAAATATTGTGTGGAGTTGCCGTTATTAAGCAGTTGAGAGCATTTGCTATACATGATTATGATCTGTAATTCATGGCGCAGCATAAGTCTCTAGTTCTTCGTTTGTTGATGAAAAATAGATTAAAAGAACAATTTACGCTCTAGTAATATCCGATAAGGCTGACATATTGATCAGAGCGTTTACTGAATGCCCTGTTAACTCGTGTTCTATTCCCAAGAAGGCTTGGAAATAGAATACAAATTGTCCTCCGCTTAAGCTGGTAGATGCTGAAATTGTACACTTAATCATCGTCATTACCATTACGATCATCAAAGCGAAATTTGTCTTATCAATGCCATGCCTTCCGACTTTTTTTCTCTCTCTCACTTGCTACCTTGCTTTTCTACCTACTCATCGATTCTTCTCAGTGGACATTTCTTACGGTTCTCTGCTACGCCCGATTAATGGAAAAATAATGCCATTATTTGGATCAATATTAGCAGCATTATTTAGTATACATTTAAAGAAAAAATATCGCCTCATTATTATTATTATTATTATTATTATTATTATTATTATTATTATTATTATTATTATTATTATTACGAGTTGCATGAGTAAAATTTATAGTGACTATCGATATTATTACTGATGGTTAATACTGCAGGAAACGTAGCCCGTAGGAAATGACTGGTTTAAACATTAGTCTTTTGTCCTCAGATTTATATCCGTTAATTATTGTGACGTCAGAATTGATAACGAGCCATAATAATTGTTGTAGAAATATATAAACAGAAAGACTTCGACTTGGAGTTTCATCAAAATGTAACAGATTATCAATACCTAATTTCAAAACCTTGGGGAAGCATTTCGTTCCATACACGTACTAAACCATACCATACGCAGACATCCAGCAGTAAAGGTGTAAGTAGCTAAGTGAAAAAAAAAAAAATCGATATTTCGACGAAAATGAAATGAATCAGAGCGCACGACGAAGAAGAGAGTAATGGAAAATGCATTCGGCACCACGCTGGAGAGTCAACATTCAAAATCGAAAATAGAAAACCTTTGTAAAATCTGTTCTAACCCAACCCTCGCCCTCCGCTCCTTCTGCCCTCACCCCTCTTTTCCCCTCGCCTCTCTCTCTCTCTCTCTCTCTCTCTCTCTCTCTCTCTCTCTCTCTCTCTCTCTCTCTCTCTCTCTCCTCCCCACTCTTGACGACCGCTATTGGCTGAAAGGTCAGGAATGCTGTGTTGAATTTTTTTCGCCAAAGGTGGATTTATACACCGCCTTTTTACTTTCCATACTTTTCTCTCGTGTCTTCTATTAATTCTCTTTAGCAGTTCATTGTGATATATATGTATATATATATATATATATATATATATATATATATATATATATATATATATATATATATATATATATATATATATATATATATATATATATATATATATATATATATGTGTGTGTATATATATATATATATATATATATATATATATATATATATATACAGTATATATATATATATATATATATATATATATATATATATATACATACAGTATATATATATATATATATATATATATATATATATATATATATATATATATATATATATATATATATATATATATATATATATATATATATGTGTGTGTGTACTACAACGTCTGCATGCTGTTCCTTTCCAGGTAAAAACGTGCTGAAAAGCAAACAAGTAATAGTATGTTTTTCTCTTCCACATGAAAAGAAACAAAACTAGAGTGCAGTAAACAAGCAGACCACAGCGCGAGACTGCTTTGTAACACTCATTGAATTCGCCAAGATATTCCCGTCAGGAATAACTTGGAGGGTTTTCTTTTGTCCTTGGTGTGCCATGTAATCTAAGTGAATTCCTTGCAACAGCAAATCCTAATGAGTGTGGAAGTTACGTCAGAAATATTTCGATTGATAACGAAACGAATAAGATAATGAAAGTGAAGGAATGAACGAATCATGAAATCTCAGCTTAAAGCCCGGTGCAGGAGCACTCTAAGCCATTCAGGGTTTAAGACAGTGACGAGAGGGAGATGGAGTGGATGGACAGCAAGATGAGAACTCCAGACAATAAATGAGATGAAGTACAAGGATCTAAGGGTGGAACTAGGAGAAAACCACACAGTTATACGAAGTACCCTAGTTAGAGAGGATGGAAAGCACGAGAGGTGAAAGGAAGTTGGAATGGAGGTAAAGAAATTGGATAAAGAGTGGATGCAACTAGGGGCCGAAGGGATACTGCAAGCATCCTTTCCTTAATGCCTACAGTGCACCACATAACCGAATAATAAGTATAGTGATAAACCTAGGACGTGTACTCATTCACGATTAAACGCTGTATGGTCTAATGGTCGAAATGAATATTAATTTCCTAACAATAAAAGCAAATACTTCGAGTGTTATTGAGCAAACGTTGTAAATCATCCACTTGACTAAGGTGGAACGTTGGGTATACGATTCCCTCAACCGACGAGTTTGGAAAAACTGAATAAAAAAGAAACGGTAATTAAATCTGTGAAATTAAGGCTCCATACCGCTACCGCGTACCAGAATGCACCGTTCGTTCGTTCCCTCCCCTTTTCATTTCTCCCATACCAGATATTGATAAAAATCGCCGTCAATCTTTTTTTGTTTCCTCCTTCCGAATAACAGCAAAGTCTTTTGATGTGATCTGTTCCGAGGGTTAGGCGCCCTCCTTCAAGGTAACAGCCTTTGATTGTCGTGGAATTCGACAGAGGAATTTATTTTATTTTATTTATTTACTTATTCATTTATTCACGGGGAATTAAGTTATCGGAAGAAAATTATTAAACGTCCCGGCATTCACTGATCATTACTTTTAATCTAGCGATGATACGAGTTTGCGTAGTTGAGCGTCGGCGGACTGTAATTGAAATTGCGCATTGAGAGAAGTCCCAGCAACGTACTTTAGCCTCAGTAAACCATAAGCAAGCAAGTTCAAATGCATACGCATGCATACACATGCACGTACGTATGCTGCTGCTGCTGCTGCTGCATGATCGCTCTCACACTTCTCACACACCTTCCAGTGTACACACTGAACATTGATGCAGCAATAGAACCTGAAGCCGGATCTCGAGTGTTTCTCAAACAAGGCGAACAAAAAACTGCGTTTACTCTTTCCCGAAGCCTCTATACTCCCTGGCATTGAGTATTGATGAATTCTAACCTCCGTTTTGTAAAGTCTAGGAAAAGTCATGAAAGAATTCAAAGATCCCTTTCTCAGAACGCTCAAGATGTAAAAAAGGGCTTTTGTGGCTGTTACAGATTCCAGCCCCTGGGGCTGTGTTCGTTAGAAGAGTTTAAAGGACGGGTATGATCTTGAAAAGACATTGAATGGGTGCCACTTCTGCACTGCGTTTATATTGGTCAAGCTAACGTAGGATGACTGGGGATATTGCAGAATCATTCTGAATTTCTTGGGGAATGCTAACGATTATTCAGTAT
>NC_089744.1:27372500-27402500 GCF_040412425.1 Macrobrachium rosenbergii | reverse complement strand
CATATATATACACATCTATACACTATATATATATATATATATATATATATATATATATATATATATATATATATATATATACACACACAATTTCTGCTCGCTTAATTTGAGTTAACCACCGTGATAACCAAACCCGTTTACGAATGGGTGGTTGTCCTGATGCGAAAAACCGGATGCTCTGTTTTTGTCCCTGCTCTCATTCCGCTGAAAGATTCTGTATAAACATTTTTCAGGTTGTTTCATTCTTTCCCTCTTTTTCAAGAGAAGTTAAGATCAATGACATTTCAAATATCCTTTGCCACGAACAAGTATATATTGATGCGCTACCTCAATGAAGTTCACTATAGTAGTCTGTTTGTTGAAGTAAGATATTATGGCTTTCTTGTAACGTTTGTTATTGGTAAATTAGATCAGCAACATTGATTTGTTATTGGCAGATAAGTACAGCAAGAATTAATTGTCATGAGTGAAGTACAACGACAAAAGGAAAATGCTTCAATTTGCCAAAATAAATTTAAAAATACATAAAGACGCCTGAATTTACTGTTGCTGTACTATTTATAATAGGTAGTTATAACAGCCGTAGTGATAATAGAAGCAGAAACCACAACGGCAATAGTATTATGACAGTAGTGCTGTCATACTACTGTTGTAGTACAGTCGGCGAATGCAAAAAATACTAGTACTAGCAATCAAAATGTTTTCGGTACGTAATCAATTAAAGGCCACAAGTGAATTCCTAACAATACAAGTTTGAAGGCGAGCGTTCATGCAAGTTCTGGTTGTAATTACTGTTATGGCCACTGGGATGAGGGAATGAGGATAATGAGTCCAGAGCCGGAAGTTTGTGGGAGGAGAGAGAGAGAGAGAGAGAGAGAGAGAGAGAGAGAGAGAGAGAGAGAGAGAGATGGGTGTGGAAAGGGCGTATTCAGAGAACACTGTACCGCTAACCTTATTTTATTATTTTTTTTTTACTTCCCATATTGTTATGCTTTACGAATACTTTGCCCTCCTCGTTATAGAGGGTAACCTTACAGTAGAGTGAAACTTGCTTCGAATTATGCGTTAATCTGTGAGTCTGTTCATTAAAAGTTTCAATAGTTGGCGGAGAGGTAGCTCGGTTTATGCATTAATCAGTTTATATATATATTGGTGATTGAAGAGTAGTAGAGTATTCAGACTTCACGTTAATTGACTGATCCCATGTCTGAATTCCTATACAGAAGACTGAGTCAGACTTTACTGATTACACGTCAATTAGTGCTTAGAATCCTCCCCATTCAGCCTGAAGATGATCTAAAGTTAACCGTTTGATGATCTAGAAGACTGCCCCAGTAGGGGGGGAGGGTGTATAGAAGACTGCCCCAGTAGGGGGGAGGGTGTATAGAAGACTGCCCCAGTAGGGGGGGAGGGTGTATAGAAGACTGCCCCAGTAGGGGGGGAGGGTGTATAGAAGACTGCCCCAGTAGGGGGGAGGGTGTATAGAAGACCCTCCCAGTAGGGGGGGAGGGCGTTGGTTACTGCCGCCAGTGCACCTCACTCATTGCCCTATAGGCATTACTTAAGGTTCTAAGCAGCGTCCCTTCGTCCCCTAGCTTCAGCCCCTTTCATATCTTTTTACCGTATCTCCGTTCATATTCTCTTTCTTCCATCTTTCTTTCTACCCTCCCCTGACAAAAGTTTCATAGCGCAACTGCTTTGAGGTTTTCCTCCTGTTTTGCCTCTAAAACCTTGTTACTCTCGGTTTCCCTTTTAGCGATGAGTGACCTCATAGGTCCAAGTGCTTGGCTTTGGGCCTAAATTTTTTATTACATTTCTGATATAGAAGACTGAACTTATTACGACATAGACTTGATTTTGCATCAGACAGCAAAACCCAGATTAGACCATTTCATCTCCGACAACGTAGTGCCGTAGTAGTCTAAAGTGTACAGTTCAAATGGGGGAACACGGTTCATATACCACGTTAATCACTGAGCTCGTGGCTCGGTGATAACTGCACAGCAGAGAAGACTGAATTCTAACATTAAGTTTTTAAGGTATGATCCAGCATTTGCTTTTGGCCCGGGATGTTCTATCTTACGTGATCATTATCTCTTCACTTACAAATATTTCCTTATTAATAGTTTAATTTTACTATATTTTGTCTTCTTGTTAGTTTCAGTTTGAAATAGAAGAGGAAAATAGTTTATTCTTTTTCAGCGGTCTAAGCCAGTAAATTGAATATACAGCTTGATTATAAATTTGTGGGTGGGCGCCTTCTTCGGTACTTTAAAAAAGATTACGAGCTTGTTATTATTAATATTTAATTTCTTATTATTGCCAAATCTTTACAGTCTAGGAACATACTGAACATCAAGATTTATTTTGACCGAAGTAATTCTACAGTCAACTAAAATACAGTCGGAAGAGAATAAAGTCTGTTATTTATTTTTTTTTAATCAGCCTATCTTGCGCAACCTATTCTTGAAGCGAGGTGGTAAATTTATTTACAAAACATGCACACGAGCGAACTTACTTGCATTCTCCTTTTTCAAGGTTCTTAGAAAGAACGGCGAATTTAAGTTTCCGTGTGTATTTTTATTTTGTAAGAAGACCGTGTATATATATATATTTTCTTTCCAAGTCTCTGAAGGCGTCCATTGCCCTTATCCTTGCGTTGTTTATCCTCCCATCCATTGGCCTGAGCAACGGAAAGCGAGGCAGGAGAGTCTGAGATCGACGGCGAGTTAGATGTGACAGGATTTGGGAATCCTTGCATTTCTTCCTTAGGAGGTTGGAAAGCGAATCTTATCACTCTCTCTCTCTCTCTCTCTCTCTCTCTCTCTCTCTCTCTCTCTCTCTCTCTCTCTCTCCTTCAGGGAAAAAATTTTTTCGTTTGCGTTTTGTTTTCGCTTTTCATTTTTTTCTTTCTTTTCCTTCGCAGTCTTCTATTCCTCTTCTTCTTCTTCTTCTCGGCATTCTTTGTACATAATTCCCTCACTCCCTCCTCTCATAACCTCATCCTTTAATGGATTTTGGATTTTATTTTTACCGAGGGATATATTTTTTTTACCTTAAGATTTTTTGGATGAGAGAAGCTTTATCGTCACGTCACTTTCACCCTCATCCGTGCTTTTAATTACTTTGCATTAAAGGTCTTATATGACTGCGCGTTACCTTTTAACATATATTTACTAACCTGGTTCCCGACTTGGAAACTGAGTGTGTGGAGAATTCAAATTCTGTTATACCTTTTCATCTTTTTTTTTTTTTTTTTTTAGTATTGCTACTCGAGAAATTTAGAGTTTTATGATATCTTTGATTACTAATTAATTTAATCATTTTAAGGTTTACAATAATCAATTTAAAGTTTAGATTTAAGAGAGTTGTTATGGGTAATATATAATATTTCTTTATGATTGAATTTGAGTTATCCTGTGACAATAAGTTCACCAACGATGATGTGGGCAGGAATCAATGTCTCATCATTTCCTGGGAGCCATCCCGTATTTGGATAAAGGGTTCTATAATAATAATAATAACAATAATAACATTGTTCTTTCCAATGTAAGGCAATATCTAACATGGTGTGTATGCCCAGGCAATATAAGTTATTTTAGCAAACCTGGCTCACCAATTCTTATTTGTAAAAGGAAGAATTAACAGGCCGGAAATGCTTCAAGAATTGACCCCTATGGCCAAAACGCTTATCACTGTATCCCTGTAGGTGGGCAGTGTCCCCATTGCGCCTTACGCGTTGCACTGTAGCCATACTAAAGGGTGTTTGCAACGTTCCTTCGTCCCCTAGCTGCACCTGCTTATTAGCCTTTTACTTTACCTCCGTTACCACTTTCTTTCTTCAGTCTTGCTGTCCAACCCCACTAACTTTTACTTCTTAGTGCAACTGTGGGATTTTCTTGACCTCTGTATCTTGCTGTCCAACCTCTTCAGCGACGTCTTTTCACTGTCTTACGCTCTGAGTGGCCGAAAGTTTTCCCCAGTGCTTGGCTTTACAGCCTAAATTTCATAAATAAATCAAATCGACTTTTCGATTGTGCTAGTTTATAACAACAACCAACAAACACGGCCAAGATGTATTCACAGAACTAAGCAGACCCTCTTAAAAAGATATTCTCAGAGAATAAATGGTTTCAGATTGTGCTTGATGAAGAGCGAATTTACCTGTGGACAAACTGCTTTCCAGATAAAAGGGAGACCAAAGATCTCCTCTTCAAGAAAATGAAGAAGGAAAAGAACAGTAAATTGTTTTATCGAAGATTCGGTCCTGCCCCTTTGCTTGCAGACAGACTTGTTCCGAAAGCCGGGAAAGTTCAGAAAATACTGCTGAAACTATAAAATAAATTGTCAGATAGTTTAATTGCTCTGAGCTGTCATGTTAAAAGTTTTTGAATAACTCTCGACTAGATGGTGCACTCCTGAACGAAGACGTTTGAGGGAAGAGCCCAACAAATTAAAAGAAATGCACGCAGGAGAACCATGGCTTGAGAGAGAGAGAGAGAGAGAGAGAGAGAGAGAGAGAGAGAGAGAGAGAGAATGCTTCTGGAGGTGGTATTTGCTCAGCGTGAACCATTGTGCGTAAGTTTTGTTTGTGCGGGGGCTGTCGACCAGGTTGTTAGTGAAGGTTGAAATAGTCTGGGACCACTGAAAAGGATTTTTTCCTTCTGTGTACAGAACAAGTTTAAACCGGGAAGAAGAAGAAGAAGAAGAAGAAGAAGAAGAAGAAGAAGAAGAAGAGGGAAAAAAGAATAACGCCTCCTCTCTTGAAAGTTATTTACTGCGAATAGAGGTCATGAATTTTGAACATCTCGTTGGGGCGCCACCAACAGGAGAAGGAGTCGGGGCTCATCGCTCGAAAGAGGATCAAAAACTTGTTATTTATTTTGCGTTTTCTTAAAGAGGGGCGGCCCCTGAGGAACATTTATTTGTCCTCTGCCTGAAAAAGAGATGACCAAAAGCGAATCTTAGATAAATATCATGAAATTCAGCCTCTGAAGACAATAAATACTTACTGTAACAGGTCCCTATATAAAATAAGAGGCTATCGAAAGAAATCCTTAACAAGAATGTACGGAAGAAACGTGCCAAGAAGACTTATTCCTTGCGAAAGGAGAACTTCCAAATAAAACCTGGAGAACCCGAGAAGATTCCCGATAAAAAGAGATTACCAGTGGAGATTCCCAAAAGAGGAAAAGAGATTGCCTAAGGAGGTTATGACATATTCGATTGCGGCGAGACAGTTATTGCCTATTCCAGCGAAGCCAGATACATGAATCGGAGGTTACACGCCCATTCCGTTGACATATTCAGGGCTGAGTACACCTTGACGATTTGTCAACAAACCATTCGTTTTCTTCCCTTCTTATTCTTCTTCTTCTTCTTCTTCTTCTTCTTCTTCTTCTTCTTCTTCTTCTTCTTCTCTCTGACCTCTGATTTTCAGTCCTCCATCCCCTTCTCTCTCTCTCTCTCTCTCTCTCTCTCTCTCTCTCTCTCTCTCTCTCTCTCTCTCTCTCTCTCTCTCACACACACACACACACACACGGTTCTTTGTGTGTATATATATATATATATATATGTGTATATATATATATATATATATATATATATATATATATATATATATATATATATATATATATATATATATATATATATATATATATATATATATATATATATATATATATATATATATGTATGTATGTATGTATGTATATATATAATGTGTGTGTATGTATGTATATACAGGTATGTATTACATAAATGTATATTGTATATATATATATATATATATATATACATATATATATTGATTCATTCTTATCCCATCAGTGTGACCTGTCTTCTTCATCAATGCAAGTAAATAATCTGGAGGAAGTTACCCGTTGCTCTGGACCGAAATCTTTGGAGATACTGTGAAGAGAAGTTGGGAGGTGTGAGAAGAGGCGTAACCGTAATATGCGCGCGCACCATGAACGATATTAGTCGATGGAGCAGTTGTGACAATATCTTTAGCACTATTTAGTAAATATAAACAAAGCTTACACAGAAAATATGTAGTGCAAATTAGTTAAAACGAGTGACAAATATCTAGAGGTATAAGTTTACACAATTTGAGTCTTCTAACTGTAATTTGAGTCATATTGTATGTAAAGTTATTATTATTCCAAGAACCCACCCAGCTGCTGTTAAATTTTCAGAGAAATCTTACCAGTTTTGGCTAGGTAAGTTGGCATACAATGAGGAGGCCTTGTGCCAGCACGGACTAGGACTATGGCGGCCAGTAGTTGCAATGAGATGTTAGAGAGAGGGTAAAAGACCTGATGTGTACCTCTGGACTCTGCCCGACCAAAAAAAGATGCTTTTTAGATACCGATAACGGTCTTCCATTAGTAAACACATCTCAAATCCTTCATCTAGACTCAGCCAGTTTCCCTCTACGCTACTTATTAGCAGAATCTGCTGATCATCCTGCACACACTAACTCACCATTCACTCAGTTACAAACAACGACCTTTTAGAGCGACATCTGTTTGTCATGATCAGCTGAGCATGGATGGACGGAGGCTTTAATTTACACCTCGTCTGTGGAGGGCAAATATTTAGTAGTTATTCTACTGGAAACGGTGACTCATCTTTGACTTCTCAATAATGAACGAATTTCTGTAAATAGCTTTATGTTAAATCTTGTGAAAATGGGCTCTTTCCAGCTTTTGTGGATAAAAACTAAGAGGTCATGGCACAAAATCTTCAAAGGATGACTTATTACGTCTTTAATGTTTACGTACCTCATAAATGGTCAAATGAGATAGTATGAATCTGTTTTATTACTCGTTTAATTATGACTGATGTAAGCAGGCTGACTTGGTTTCTCTACGAGTGTCGTTACTATGGAAAAAAACTATAAATTATCCTTTCATGTGGGGATCTAAAATTTGAACAAATATCGGGTATACCTTCCTATATTCATTAAGTTTAGAGTTCTCATTTTCATAACCAAAAGACGCCTTTATTCGTAAAGTTAAGGCAAAGAACTTTTTTATATGTATCGCTTTACGTTGCTCTTGTGTATAATTTCCAATTCTGTATTAGTCATCTGACAAAGCTGCACTGTACGCCTACCGGCTGTTTAAAATTTTGCCATCACGTAGGTGTTTATAAAATTGCTTATTCTGTATATGTGCGTCCTTTACTTCATTAATGAATTTATATATATATATATATATATATATATATATATATATATATATATATATATATATATATATTGTGTCTGTGAATAAAGTATACATACAGCATGTACACGCATAAAAAAATTATGCAGTCTGCACACTGCAGGGCCAGTGCACTGATATCTTTCTTTGGCTTTAATTAACACCGAAGGATCCTTTACCTTTTCCACGTTTTTACTCACATTCTTCACCGCTGATTAATTGATTCTCTCCTTCCCCAAAACATATATCAATTTGTGGAATTCTTAATCCACCGTAATCCACGAGTTTCTCAACATTTACTTTTCGTTCAATAACATCACTTCCCTCATTTGTTCATTTCATTTTAGTAGTTCGATTCATTTATTTATTGTTTTTCCGTCGATTCTTATTAATATATGCTTATTGCTTTGCTCTTGCTGCTTTTTCCTCTCTTTGTGATCGTTGCTTTACTTTCTGTTGTCTGGTCTTGCTTTACGTTTCTTGTTTGACTCTCATGTCGCCTTTCCTTCCTTCCTTAGCTTTACTTGCTTGTTCAGAGCCGTTTTTCAGACTTTTATTTACAGCTTTTATTGGTATTTTTTTCCATTTAATCTCCAAAAAGGACAAAAAATAATCTTTTTTTTAATTCCTGCTCTTCAACTGGTATTCTAGTGAGGAAATGGAAGCGTATACATAAGTATGCATAAAAGTATAAATGCCCTTGCACCTATGCAACCGTAAACATGCTTATGTATGAATGCATGTATGTATGTATGGAAGTGTATAGATAAAAGGCCTTATCCTCCTGAAAACGGACAAGAAAGATATAGAGGACCGAGATATTTCTCGTGCATTATTTTATTGCGGTTTGTGGCTTTTTCTTGATTATCAATTTCCTTTGTTATTTCGCTTCGGTTTAAATCTTTTTGCACGAGGCGCTGGATGCTGGCGCATCATCTTCATCCCCCTCTCTCTCTCTCTCTCTCTCTCTCTCTCTCTCTCTCTCTCTCTCTCTCTCTCTCACTTCCCTTCTCCCACTTTTCTCTTCCCTTTTATTTATTGCTTCCCTTTCCATGATTATGTCGTCATCCTGTTCCTCTCCCGCCCATGATCCGGTGCTGGAATCGTTTCAGTCACCCATGAACTTCCCATTAAGCTGAATTTCCTATTAAGTTGGACTCTCCTCCTCCTTCTCCTTCTCCTCCTCCTCCCATTAGATTTTCCTCTTTGTTTTACTGCTTTGATGTGTATTCGTTTTGATGGTCATTTTCTCCTCACTTAATGTCAGCCCTATGTCGTTCATTATCTGTTTCTCCTTTTTCGCGATGGATAAATCTGTTCGGGGGGAGTTTCACAGATACCGGATCGCGTTTTGGATTAGATCGTGAAAATGTGCTCACGTAATGAATAGCCTAATATTAATGATAATAATAATAATAATGTTAATGCTAATCATAGCATTCCCCCTTTCCAGTCGGTGAAATGCTGGAAGATCTCGCCTCTTACTGATATTATTTCTTCATTCCACTTTTCTGCAAAGGTAATTAATTTTCCATGAATTGTCCTGCTGACTTTGAAAGCGGGACGTACGCTCGTGAAGCCGATAGAAAAAAAAATGGATAGTAGGGACTTTGTAGAGGGATTGCAATGAGCCGAGAGAGAGAGAGAGAGAGAGAGAGAGAGAGAGAGAGAGAGAGATATGAAGTAAAACACGATTAGAGTTGATGTAACTAGAAAGAGGGGAAAGCATTTCCCTGTAAAGGCTTACGATCGGCTGAAAGTTGAGGGGAAACCGTGAGAGGAATAGCAGGTTGCTGCCCTCTGCAGGGGAAGAGAGAGAGAGAGAGAGATTGCTTGAAACCCCTTTTGCTGCGAAGAGAAATGAGCAATTTTTATTGAGAGGTTGTTTTCTCTCAGGAGACAAATGCAACACGCAGCTTTGTGTGTGTGTTTGTGTGTGGTGGGTCGTGACGCAGCGCTTTTGCAAATGGGGAAGTGTAAACCACCACTTTGTGTATGTGCATGGAGAATTTTATTTGACCGATTTTACTTATTTTTTGTGGGAACTTTTTACCCACAGCTTTGCGTGCGTGGAACTGAGACCCATAGCTCTGTGTGTGTGTGTGTGTGTGTGTGTGTGTGTATGTGTGTGTGTGTGTGTGTGTGTGTGTGTGTGTAGGGGGAAGGGGTGAGGGATAGGGGTCACTCATCCCTAGGATGTAAAGGAGAGGACAAACGAAGGGAAGAGATCATTTGTTCGCAAGATCATTTTTCATGAGATCATTTTTCATGAGATAACAGAGGAGAGATCAAGGAAGATTTCTGTTCATCACTTGGGAAAGGAAAAAAACTAGTTTCTATTATCATAGCTTTGCTTCAGTTTTTTTTTTTTTTAGCGCACATTGCAAGATGGCATTCGAATAACATTTGTGTGTGTGTGTGTGTGAGAGAGAGAGAGAGAGAGAGAGAGAGAGAGAGAGAGAGAGAGAGAGAGAGAGAGAGAGAGAAAAACTGTACTACTGTATCTTGAACTGATGAGGAAACTGGAGTGTTTGACTCATGGCCGATTTATACTGAAGGTTTAAAACCGAGACGAGAGTAATGTACGACTAGAGGAAATTGATAACCGTTCGTGTTTTACTCAAATAAGAGAGAGAGAGAGAGAGAGAGAGAGAGAGAGAGAGAGAGAGAGAGAGAGAGAGAGAGACTCACACACAAAAGAGTAGTTTGAAAACATTCCCCCCTAGAGATAATTTAGCCAAAGTTTCAGTGTTGAATATCTGATGGCCGAAGGGCATAAAAGGGAGAGAGAAAAACTCCGCCTGGCCAGTCGATAGAGCAATAAAACACCTTTTGATGTCGGGAAGGGATTGCAAAATGGGGGCATGAGTGGGGCAATGGGTTGTTTAGTAACTCGACACCGGGATCCGTTGGGCAAACATTTTGGGGGTGGGGTGGGCAAGGCTGTCAATTGTTGGGATTTTCGTGATCCTATCAGAGTGGACAAGCAAAAATGCCTGCTTCCCTCTGGGAGGATTTATCCGACCGACGGAAAAGAGTATAAGAGTTGGATTTGTCTCTTGACATTCAATGCCACGGGAACTTTTTTGGAGCAGTGCAGGGCACGTTGCTGTCCGGTAGGGTATGTGTACTTTGTCTCGGCTTTTTACGTATCTGTTGGTTTGGTCGTCGTTGCGATCGTTTGCTAACTGTTTCATTCATGTCTTTGAAATGCTTAACCGCTTTTCCATCAGTACAAAACATTATTTCGTATATATGTATATATATATATATATACAGTATATATATATATATATATATATATATATATATATATATTTATATATATATTATATATATATATATAAATATATATATAATATATATATATATATATGTGTGTGTAGTCTACGTATGTATGTATGTATGTATGTGTCACGAGTATACATATTTCACCGTACGTTATTCTCCTTAGAAGTGGTGACTCCAGCGGGAGTTACCTTTCCAGCATTCAGGAAGTGTTATGGGATACCCTCTTGAGAAACAAGCTGGAGACAGGGACGTAAGATTTGCAACCTCACAAATCGTGTAAACATGCAAATAAACATGCTTTACTGTTTGTGGAACGCCTTCCGCAGGGTATATGATGTCAACCGTAATTTTAACGAAAGAACTGCATGATATTATTTTAATATTACTGTGCTTCAGTTTCCTTTTTCATTGCTCCAGGTGCTTGATTGCTGATGGTTGCAACGCATAACTGCTCTATGGAGAATTCTGTTTTTATATTACTTGACTATTAAGAATTGCAGCTACAGAGATTACTGCTTAAGAGTTGGATTCGCTTCCGAGTCATAAAAGTCATTTAATAACAAAAGTAATAGATAGATCTTGAAGAATTTGTATGAGAGGCGAATAATTTACAAATGTTACACTTTCATATGATAGCAGTTGTTAATACAGTAGTAGTATCATCAGGGGAAGTGTCATATTAAAAGAATGAATTTATTATTCTATGGCAGTGATTCTCAAACTGGGTGCCTAAGGTTAATAATTTTATTCATTAAAAGTTTTATTCATTAAATAAGAAGTTCATTTTATTCATTAAATAGGAAGTTAATTCCTGCGATATGGTGAGATGGTGAAGAAGGGGTGCCACGGTAATGATTACATTATTTAGGGTGCCATCACTATAAAAAGATTGAGAACCTCTGTTCTATGGCATCATGTGTATCTAAATTTTCAACTCTACAAAAGCCCACTGCCCCACCTGCCGCAGGTAAAGGAATATTGGGGGTGACGATTAATTGTTCTGATAAACACGCACACGTTTTTTTTTTTTTTCACGCTCCGTAGACCTAAACTGTCTCTGGAACGTCGTAGTCGTCAGCTTCGCCATCTCCCTCGACGACGCCAGCGATCTCCCCTCGGGAGTCCTTGCACGACGTGAATGCGAAGTGGTTTTGGTCTTCCATCGCAAGGCATCCGTGCGCCAACGCCTTTCAACTATGGCGTTTCATGGTCGTTAAATTCCGCGACCACACCTGAAGGGGGTCTCTCTCTCTCTCTCTCTCTCTCTCTCTCTCTCTCTCTCTCTCTCTCTCAAGCTTTTCCATAACCGCATTCAATGGTCGTTCTCTCTTTTTTTTTTTTCTACAACCACACCTGAAGGCTTCTCTCTCTCTCTCTCTCTCTCTCTCTCTCTCTCTCTCTCTCTCTCTCTCTCTCTCTCTCTCAAGCTTTTCCATAACCGCGTTCAATGGTCGTTCTCTTTTTTTTTATACAACCACATCCGAAGGCTTTTCTCTCTCTCTCTCTCTCTCTCTCTCTCTCTCTCTCTCTCAAGCTTTTCCATAACCGCATTCAATGGTCGTTCTCTCTTTTTTTTTCTACAACCACACCTGAAGTCTTCTCTCTCTCTCTCTCTCTCTCTCTCTCTCTCTCTCAGGCTTTTCCATAACAGCATTAAATGGTCGTTCTCTCTCTTTTTTCTACAACCACACCTGAAGGCTTCTCTCTCTCTCTCTCTCTCTCTCTCTCTCTCTCTCTCTCTCTCTCTCTCTCTCTCTCTCTCCTCTTTTCTTATCGCGCTTGTTTTTGCATCGTGCGTTAATTACTTTTTCATTCATCCCCTTCACTTTATTTCTTCACCTTCCCTTCACTCCTTTTTTTTTCTCTCCCCTCCCTGTTCTTCCCTCTTCTTTATTCGCCATAACCCTTTATCTCTCTCTCTCTCTCTCTCTCTCTCTCTCTCTCTCTCTCTCTCTCTCTCTCTCGTCCCCTCTTCAGAGTATACCCTCACCTGTGTCACCTACCTACCTCTTCCTAAGCCCTTCCCCCACCATCCCACCCACTTACCCTTCCCCACCCCTTCCCCCTCCCTTCACTCTCCCCACCCCCTCCCCACCCCGTTACCCCTCAGTTTTCTCCGTCGTTGAGCAATGAGACAATTTTCGTCTAGTGTTTCCGGGCGCGATACAGCGGGGTCGTGAGGTGTGAAATTGCCCGCTCTCTCGTCTTAGGTCTTCTTGTTGCCTCTGTACAACAGCTCTCTCTCTCTCTCTCTCTCTCTCCTGTTATTATTACTGCTGCCTTTTCTTTTTTTATCGTTGCTGATTCTTCATTGCTTCTGCAAGGGTCACTGATTGCTTGCCCAGGTCGGTTCTTTTTCTGGATTGCAGCTGTAGGCGTCAAACGTTGCTGTAATTGCTACTTTTTCCATAACTCTGCTGTTAACGATGCGCGATCACTACTCTTCAGCCGTTATCAGTGCATGATGTATCATGTAGCTCTTGGTAAATATGGTCGTGTTTCAAACTTGACTTGGAAATGTTATTATACGTGATTTTAACACCTCGCATTATTCATTTCTCATAATGACGTCGAGTCATTTTTTAATAATTTTTTATTAATTTACATAAAAAGTCATCGGTGAGTTTTGCTGCTATAAAACTTTTTCAACGTAACACTTATGACCAAATTTCGTGTTTCAGCTCTCCTTTTTTAGTGAAATCACTGTACTGTTTTTTCTTTTTTTTTTTTTTTTTGTTGTCTAGAGTGTGTGCACTCTAAAGCAAAACATATCTTGAGCATACGTCGACAACTTATCGCGTATTTATCGTGGACAGGTTGAAAACATGTCAGAGGCCTAAAATGGAGGAAGATTTTGCAAATGCTGGGTACTCCTATGAAGAGCTGCTTAGGACTGCCAGTAAATCGTGGACTTGCATTCAACCTGTTTAGGAAATGTGTGCGATAAGTTGCCGAGAGGTGTATATGACATGTTTTGCTGCATTGTGGACCCACCAATGTTATAAAAAGAAAGCCAAAACTTGGTTAAGGAAGATTTTGTATAACCATTCTAATAACCAAGTCGTTAGTCATTTAAAGAAAATTATTAGAACGGAAACACGTTAAAATATCTCTTTGAAGCTAACTTATAGCTTTCAGCTATTTAACGCCCGTCGGTGGGTAGTGCCGTCAGCGCACCTCACGCGGTGTGCTGTAGACATTGCTTAAGGTTCTTTGTAGCGTCCCTTCGTCCCCTAACTGCAACCCCTTTTATCCCTTTTACTGTACCTCCGTTCAGATTCTCTTTCTTCCGTCTCACTCTCCACCCTTTCCTAACAATTTTTCATAGTGTAGCTGAGAGGTTTCCCTCTTGCTACACCTTTCACACCTTTTAATTCTCAGTTTCCCTTTCAGCACTGAATGACCTCTTGGGTCCCAGCACTTGGCCTTTGGCCCTAATTTTATATTCCATTCCATTCAGCAATTTACCCTTCCTCCGTGGGGAACTTACTTCAAAAGGTTAACGTTATGTTCGTTCCCGAAGCTTGCCGTCTCTTCAAGGAGAGTGAGGTTAGTGGTAGCCCGCTCTTCCCCTTACGTAGGTGACCACAGAAGGTTATATGGTGATTGCGGCCGAAGGAAGCGACTGAATTTTACAATGATGACGAGTCCTTAATTGCTTAACTTTCACCGATATGCAGACCGGTGGTGTAGGCAACCTTTCTGTACAAGTAATTCTCATGTACGTCGCGCGCGTACGCGCACACACACGCACGCACACACACACACACACACACACACATACATATATATATATATATATATATATATATATATATATATATGTGTGTGTGTGTGTGTGTGTGTGTGGTGTGTGTGTGTGTGTGTGTGTTTGTGTGTGTGTAATGATAAATACTGTTTACATTAACCGTATAAAACTCGCTCATGAACATTATCTTAACACATTGCTCTCTCGCCCTTGTCTACAAGTATATTCACAAGAACGCAAAAGCTCCTCTCTGTTGGATGAAAAAGACGCGACAGACGAACCACCCCCTCCTCCCACCCCCCCTCCCCCAGAATAATAACTTATTACCTTCTCCCCGCTAAAACTGCGTGGTTTAACAACCAGGCGGGGAGCTCAAGAATTTCATTATAAACCTCATCACATCTACCGAGCGAAAACTTTTTCAAGCTCTGTCGTGATTTTCCGGAGCAAATACCTCCGGAGTTGAAAATGTGCGTGCAATATTAACTTCGTTATCAGTCATTGGGTTGTTTCTATGGGGAGTTCAGCATTTGCTCTGGGTGGGCATTCGGCAATCATTTGTTGTTTGTTTCTACAGAAGAGCTCCGCTGAGCGCCGTGTTTAGTACCAGCCCCTCGAGGATGAATGCAAAGAAACATGAACAAAAGACGGTAAATTTCTCAAATCATCTCGGTAAATTTCTCATATTATCTCAGTAAATTTCTCAAATTATCTCAGTAAATTTCTCAAATTATCTTGTAAATTTCTCAAATGATCTCAGCCGTACTGCATTACTTACATCCTTTTCTCTGTTGTTCAGTCAAAAAATTGGTTAATGAATGATATCTCTGAGCAGAGCTCTTCCTTAGAATTACCCATTTTTTAGTTTTCTTTAAAAGAAAACTATTGAGATGGTTTTGTCTGTCCGTCCGCACTTTTTCTCTCCGCCCTCAGATCTTAAAAACTACTGGGGCTAGAGGGATGCAAATTGGTATGTTGATCATCCACCCCCCAGTAATCAAACATACCAAATTGCAGTCCTGTATTCAAAGAACCATCATTCAGATGAATAATGAATGATGGTTCTTTGAATTCATTATGTTGAAATGCTTGTTAGGATGAAGATAGGGTACTCTTGAATAGAAGGAAGCACAATCATTCATTATATGATTGACTGGAAATGAATTACACACACACGTAGTTTTTATTTTATTTAAGGTCAAGGTTAGCCATGGATCGTGTGTCTGGTACCGCCGAGTCCAATGCCGGAGGCGTCGAAGACGCACTTTTAATTGACCGCAACTAGGGAGCAACTGAGCGTTGCCCGGTCGTAGCTGAGAGTTTCATACTGCAGGACATCGAGAGTTTCATACAGCATTATACGCTGTACAGAGTGCTCGATTGCGCCGAAGAAACTTCGGTGCATTTTTTACTTGTTTTATATCGTTCGTAACTTTTAAGACCCTTAGTAAATAATGTTACTTTAAGAGTTCATACAGCTTAAGTTTCAGCAGACTAAGATTATGACAGGGGTAACAAGTCTACTCTGATATAATCTGCTTAAAAAAATATTAGCAAGTAAACCTTATCATATTAATATATAAATTAGTATCGTTCATTCTTGAATACTGTTCTCCGTTTTCAAAGGAATACAGAAAATTCTATTGTAGATGATTGGTGGAACTCGGAAGTCGGAGAGGCAGCTGGGTAAATGCAGAGATCACAGGACCATTGATTACGAGTCTTAGTTAATGGCTGGTTTATCTTGATATCGTTTGCGCTCTTTCGTGCATCAGTGAGTTTGCGTGAGATTCAGTTGACGCCGTTTTTGTTGCCTTTGCTGTTTCTTGAACTGGGAGATCCGTTCAGCATTAGGGCCTACTGATCAACGTAGATTCAGAATTTCTGTGAAGACTAGGAACTGAATGAACGATTTGTGAAATACCCTGCATAAGGACTTTTTTTTTTTTTTTTTTTTTTTTTTTTTTTTTTTTTTTGACATTTATAACCAGTGATCATCTTAAGATCGGTAACAATCGGTAACCATTACTGTTGTGACACCCGTCTCCAGAAACCAGTCAGTCAGTCAACGCAAAATCAACTGTTCCCTTTCTGCCCTGGAAGTAATTGCGTTAATTTAAACTTAAAGCAACAAAGTTGCGATACTTCGTAATTTACTTGCAAGAAAAATCGGGAAATTGCGCAAGATGATGATTAACTCGATCGTTTTAATAAGGACGAATTGAGATTAATCCATCGGTTTTTTTATTTTTTGTTTTACTTGGCAAGTTTTTTATCGATGGAAAGGCGGGGGGGGGGGGTTTGCCATGACAGAACGGATGAAAATTTGGCGATGTTTGGCTAATGAATTGCGTCATTTCGATATCCACATCCAGATTCATTAAGATTTTATTGATATTTAAAAGTCTACAACAATTTCTCTCTCTCTCTCTCTCTCTCTCTCTCTCTCTCTCTATATATATATATATATATATATATATATATATATATATATATATATATATATATATATATATATATATATATATATATATATATATATATATATATATATATATATATATATATATATATATACAGTATATATATATATAAAACTCTCTCTCTCTCTCTCTCTCTCTCTCTCTCTCTCTCTCTCTCTCTCTCTCTCTCTCTCTCTCTCTCTCTCTCTCCCCGTCATTACCCAGGGCCTTTTTCTCTGGCCTTTACGTTATATATTTGATAGAATCTTGAAATCTTCTTGTCGAGAGTGTATGTCAAACTTTGTTGAATACATGAATTTTTAAGACTTCCACTTACCTGGAAATTACATCGACATGAATTTTCCAGTACGCCGAAGTTCCCACACAAAAGGAAAAGAAAAGTCAAGTTCGTGGAGCAAATGTAATAAAAATGGTAAAGTGAAACGATGGTTTTATTGGAGTTAAAATTATTATAATGCCATTAGGCCTGAAAAATAAACTATATTGATATGAATATATTCTGTGTCTTATTTGTAGAGAGGCAAGCGCTTTGCACATGGAGGATATCACCACCGTGATTTTTGCATCTCGAATTTCCCTCTCCACTTTTTCTCCCTCACACCCCCTTCCTCCTCCTCCTCCCCTCCCCTCCTCATTCTTCCTTCACCATCCTACCTCCGCCTCTGCCTCCGCCTCCTTCCCCCTCCTCCTCCTCTCCCTTTAAGGGTTCGTGTCTGAGTTCCACCCTTCAAGCTGTCTCTGTCTGTCTGTTGAGTGATATAATATATTATATAGTTATATATATGTACAGTATATATATAAATGTATATATATATATATATATATATATATATATATATATATATATATATATATATATTGAGAGAGGGAAAGAAATTTATTCATCAACAGTTTCTAACAACATAAATGTGAGGCGCGGTTCTCTACGTACAAAAGCTTAAAACTAAACGCAACATGTCTCGAGGCGTAACGTAGGCTCCGCGCTGAAATTGTTAATTTTGGGAGTAGAGTAAATTTTGGGGGAAATGGAAATGTATTGTTGTTATCGTTCAGTGAAGGAGAGAAGGTCTTTTCAAGCTGTCACTCTCTGCCAACGTTCTGCAAAGTGTCCTGGACACCCTTGTACGTACGTGGTTTGGGAGGGGGGGCGTGTGGATCCCGCCCATGTACCCTTCTGAAAGATGAGAGCCCGAGATGCGGTGTCAGCAGATGTCGTGGTCAGAATTTACCCAGACGGTCTCCTGATTTTTGTGAGTGAGAAATTGTATCATATTTTAGTCTCTTTTGAGGGGAGACTGACACAGTTCATAAGATGGGTCGTTGTGATTTTTGCGAGTAATTTAAATCGGCTACAGAATTTAAAGGAAGACGTTCATCGCAATTAAAAGAGCAGAATTTCGCAACTTTCGGAGGCCTGGAGCGTTTGCGTCAGTGCCTATTTCTGTCCCGAAATTACGCCATTGTTACGAAGAAGAACTTGGCGTAGCCTTTTCCTACCTCCCGGGGAAAATAGGCGACGTTTTGGTAGAAATGTCTCGACCGTTTCCTTGATGTTATTTTCCTGGAAAATTTCGTTGCCTTTTTCTTTGTAGCATTTTTAAGTAAGTCACAACCGCCCTCGTAATTATTTACGCGAGTGTTGGGGCAATATAGCCATCTTTCCCCTGTGCAGGATTTTAAAGTGATATAATAAGTAAATTTTCTTGATATGGTGGATTTTTTTTTTTTTGTTTCATTCTTGATGAGGTGTCTGATAATTTCAACTCTATGAATTTAGCTGAAATTCAAGGTTTTTTGAGAATATTTTCCAGATATTGTTGATCTTGAAATTTTTTAATGTAAATTACTCCAATTATAATATATCTTATGAATTAGGTTTTGGAAAAGATATAACATCATTAATTTACGAATGTTTATAAATTAGTCCACAGAATAATTTTGCCGTTTTGCGTAGAAATGAATTGTGAAATATATACCTCAAGCCCCTTATCTCTTATGATACTATTATCTCCTTTTCACTGTGAATTCAGTGACTATGTTTAGGCAAACTAGTTAGAATCTTGCGTAAGTTATGCGTATACAGAATTTTCTGGTATTTTTAGCATTTAGAATTAAATGCAGCAGGCCTCGAATACCTTATCGACACTGAATTTAAATGGCTATATTTTTTTCCCCTCAAAGTGAATTCAGTGACTTTAATTCAGGCGAACTGGTTACAGCATTTCAAAGTTTCATGACGTGCGGTGTGGTCTTGGCTACACGTACAAAGAACATTGTCGCTTCAGCAACGATGGTGACGGTTGACATAATTAGTCAGTGCCTGATTGCAAAACCAATCAGGGACCCTTTTCAATGTCCTGGATGCGCTGATGTAAAATACAGGAAGCCATCAAACTCATGAGTAATTCAGCAGTTGATTTTGATTAAAGTTTGATTGGAATTCGGGAATATTTTCATCAAGTCTCCCTAATAATTTTCACGAGAGCTCGTGTATCTCTTTGCGCTGGCAGCCCTTATCATGAGCTGTTCGGAATGTGCCAGTGACGTGACGTTTTCTGGTTATTTTGGGAGGCATACTTAGAATTCATAATAGCTCCGAATGTACCTGTGCACAATGTAAGGTAACTCCGTATAGAATAAGCGGCAGATTTTGTCTACCTTTCTTGCAAATTTCTTAAAAGTCAGTGACTTTTATTTCCTCCTTTGGCAATCTTTCTTGTGGAGAACGGCACCAGTTATATTATTATTATTATTATTATTATTATTATTATTATTATTATTATTATTATTATTATTATTATTATTATTCAGAACATGAACCCTATTCATATGGAACAAGGCCTCATGGGCCATTGACTTGAAATTCAAGCTTCCAAAGATTATGGTGTTCAATAGAAAGAAGTGACAGAAGGTAATAGGAGACACAGAAAGAAGAGATCTTTGTAGAAAAGAAAAGTGATTTAAAAATGAATAAATAAATCGATAAAAATGTCAGTCAATCATAAAATACATAACAAGAAAAATTGCGTCTCCTGTTTTACGTTTCAAGTTTGCTAATTAGCGTGGTCTGTACAAAGGAACGTGTAGGAGGCGGCAAAACTGAATATAGTTTTATTATTACTATTCACAGTACGACGCATTTTTATGATTAGAAGCCAGCGAGTAAAGAAGACAAGAGGTGACCAAGGGATGAGAATACATTAAACTATAGATAAATAAATAACTGATAAATAAAAGAAAATAAACAAACGATCAAATTTCTATTTGTATCCAAAATGTTCACGAAGCTAACTAATCAAATTGTTCAGATAATGCACTATATTCACGTGACTGTTGTAAATCCTCAGTGTAGGCAGGTTATGATAGTCCCTCAATATTACCTGAAATTACAACAAAATAAACTTATATTAAGGATACCTAGGATACCCTTAAGACTATCCTAACTTAATATGGAAATTTCCCATTTTGATTTTTCAAAGACTGAAAATCTTTCCACAAAAGATTTAGAATTCACCAAATGCTCAGGCAGTTTTCCATTATGCTAAGAACGATTGCTGGATCGTGGGCTTATCAACATTTTCCAGTTGGAAGGGAGAAGGCCACCCAGTGATCAAGCTTTCGGTTTACAGAGAAGGAGAGAGAGAGAGAGAGAGAAAGTTTAACTTGACTAATTAAACCTAACGCTGGAAACCGTTGCGTGATTAGGTGACGATTCGGAAGCTGAAATTGCGACGCGTGAGTTTCTGACCCATGTTTCTTCTGGGGATATTTTATAGGCAGTTTCCGCCTTTAACTGAGATTGGAATTAATATTGCACTGCTTTTCTCTGCAATTAGCCTCATTGCCATTGCAATTCCCGAGCGAACCCGCTGAGCTAGATTCTATTTTCTTGTTCCAAAAATTTCGGAAGCTTGTCAACTTGCTGCGCAATTGAAAACGACTACAATACCTCGGCTTCCCCTGGGGTATTTACTTTTAATTCGCTCGGTTATAAGTGAACTCCAGCAGGAACCAGTTTATTACCTCAAATACGAAATGAAAAGGTCTACTCCCGAACTAGTAATGAAAAATACCAGCAGGTAAGTCGTAATCCCTCATTCTCCGCTCCCCCCTTCCTCCCATACTCTCTCTCTCTCTCTCTCTCTCTCTCTCTCTCTCTCTCTCTCTCTCTCTCACATTCCTTGAAGATATTTCTACAATCCTGTGTGGATAATGAAATAGAGGTTTCTGGCAACTGCACGCTGCAGTGACCTGAAACACGCACACACACACACACACAAAATGCTATCAATTTTCTGAGGGCCGTTTTCATCGCCGTGACCCCAACTTCGAAATTCAGGCATTGTGGCGGGTTCTGTTGCTGTTTAGACTTTCATCCATGAAGTCTTTTATTAGCCTTTAAATGAACTTGCAGAATTTTGAGGGCATACGAGATTATAAACTGCATGACTTATAGTTTGAACTGCAGCGCAATAATGTCATATAAATATAACAAATTCGCATATCCTGACCCGTTACAAAGTAATAAAATTATTTTAGGCACAATCATGTATCCAGAGTGCATGCATGCAGTAGCCTTTGCATAAATGCGTCATGTTTATAATTAGCGAGGGAATTGGATAGAAAATGATTAACCCAAAGTCATTTAGGAGCAATTTCACACATCTTAAACGAGTACACTTGTACTAACTGTGTAAAATGAAGACTCCAATTCTTTGTTTAAGGCTACGCTACCGGTAACTTTTCAATCCGACCAGCTTTCAATCAAGAAGTGTTTACAAGTAAACTTCGTCGTATTCTACGTGTATAAAGGCATTTACATAAGCGAAATCGTCATTTTATGACTTTTTCTTTGCAACCATTCGCTGAACGAGACATACCTCGAAAGTTTATAACTCACTTGCCCATAAATGTGATGCGTGGGTAACGCTTGTCATCGGAACGTGAAAAATATCCCTGGCAGTTAAGCTACTGCCAAAGGAAACTGACTTTCCACCGTCTCTCGATATAATTCGATATGAAATTTCGTACCTTCAGCGCATAACTCTTATGAAAGCATGTTGGGAGGGAAATAAAGTGAGTCATGTGTAATCATGACCGTTGTATAGACTGGTTTCGTACTCGGTGGTTTTTGTCAAAGACAGGCAAGCACATAAACTAAAGAAAATTACAGTTGACTAAGAAATACGTCTCGGAGAGGCGAAGACGGCTTTGAAACTTATTGTTGACACTTTGAAGGTGCTGGTGACGACGGACGTAAGTGCATCATATAGAGCTGTTTACGCGTCGAGGCTGTTTATTTCCGAACCTACATTGGCTGTGAAATCCGCCCCAGCTGGCGTGCGCCAGGAGCTGGTATGGGACCTCCTAATTCCGGAAAGATATATTGCTTTAAATCACGGATTTGCATGTGCTATCTAGACCCATTTTAAAAGTAATATTACGTGAACGCCCCTCCCCGCGTTTTACGCCGAGGAAGAAATATGGCAAGTGCCATTACTTCATTTTATTTGCTTATTTTGCGTTACATGGAATTGATGGGGCGAAGAGGGCAGGGGATATGTTATGCGCCGTTACTTAATGGTATTTGCGTGTTTGCCGTTACTCGGATGTAGTGATGTGGAGTGGTGATTTATAGACTACTCCGTCGGGTTGCAACTAAGTGGCACAATTACATACTAGGGTGACATGGATTGGAATATTGATTATATCATTTATATTTATATCGTGTTTATTATTTGCTGGTACATTGTGAAAATATTTTAAGTACAGTTGAGCCGTCTAATCTATTTAACACGTAAAAATTAAATTCATTTCAGGTTAGATTAAAACGAATATGTTCATGCGTAAATCTGTGTATATGATACGAAATTGCATGCCTTTTTAAGTACATTTTGTTGATAAATATCCATTCATTTGCTTCATCTAGCTAATGCGCTGTACTTTCTCTAATGTATCTGCCTTCTGCATTGACACGGTTAACTAAAGCAAATTATTATTATTATTATTATTATTATTATTATTATTATTATTATTATTTCTACGAGATTTACTAACTCGCCTCCTCTTCTTCCCTTTAGGCACCGCTGCAGTCCAAACCTGGAACCAGGAACCGTCCAGAACGGAAGTCAACCCGGGGGGCAACGCCGTTTTAGCCTGCAAGATATACAATAAGCAAGGCACCTGTTCCTGGCAGAAGGATGGCAAGGTGAGCTGACTGGAGGCTTCTGATTCACGATGTTATGATTCTGATGCGTCCAACATCCACTGGTTAAATCGCTCATAGAAGGAAATTCACTCGCTCTGTTGCTTTCGTGATGAGAGAGAGAGAGAGAGAGAGAGAGAGAGAGAGAGAGAGAGAGAGATTAGTAGAATTAGCTCTGAAGGCATTCCGTTCTTCAGTGATCCAAAGCTAAAACGTATTCCTTCATAATAGTACACACATTTCTACACTTTCTCTCAATTAAGTGGTACAAATTTTGCTTCACTAGCAAGAGTCCCGGGTTCGAACCTGGGTGGAGGTGGGAGTGGTTTGGGCCTGTTTCCTGAAAACCATATCCCTCCGTGTTTCTATAGGTACCTAGTTGTAAGTTTACTGCAGTGGGTCACAGCGAGAGAGAATAGGGAAGACCTAATTAACAGACATGACTGATCACTGCACTGTCATAATGCCACCGTGTCCTAATTAAAGTGGGAGGGGTTCGGCCAGGTAACCGTAGAGGATAAAACATGACATAAAAACATGTCGGCGACTAATCACACACACACACACACACACATCACAGAAAAAGTTGAATACAAGTCAACGACTTATTCGTAGTTCTACCAAGTGCTTCGTACAATTAACCTGCAGTCGCCAAAGATTCGTTTTCCACTTACGGTTGTTAACTTATTTACAACCTGTTTGTGATATGTATGCGACAAGTTGCCGTTGTGTTCATGTTTTCAACTTGTTTGTGATACGCATGCGACAAGGTGCCAATGTGTTCATGTTTTCAAATTGTATGGGATATGTATGCGACAAGTTGCCAATACCTGTTTATGACATGTTTCACTGTAGCGTAGACGCACCCTTGACTTGCTGAGGCGTAAATGTTACAGGGAATATGTGAAATGAACAGTTTGCTTAGGAACATTTTATCCCGGAGGGCTAGTACTAAACATGGCGAAACAGTGATTCATCTACACCGTTTCGCCGTGTTTAGTACTAGCTCCTTGGGGGGTCAAATGTCCCTAAGAGCATTTGATCCCCAAGGGGCTAGTACTAAACACAGCGAAACTCATTTGACCCCCCAGGGGCTAGTACTAAATATGGCGAAACAGTGTAGATGAATCACTGTTTTGCCATGTTTAGTACTAACCCTCGGCGATCAAATATTCCTAAGCGAACTGGTCATTTCACAAATTCCCTAGGGATCAAGTGAAATCCCTGGTTTCACATACCCCCTGTAACATAAACACCAATCAGATGCCCTGCGGTTGTATGCCAAAGAAACAAATGGCTGCTGCCTTCTTCATCAGGATTAATCCCGACTCACATTTTTACAAAGACCTTTAATTCAAAATCTCATGCTTGGGTAACAAATAGTTTCACGTCATCAAAAACGTGGACACGCCTGTGGCCTGCCTCTGATACACTCCTGGCGAACGCAAGTTAATTGGATTAGTTACATCATGAATCGAATTACCCTGCGTTATTATTACGCCATCCTGTTTTCAATTACAACCGGGATGATAACAATTACGGCAAGAAAAAGCGCCGCGGTAATTACTTTACCTGTGCTCTGCATGAATGCGTTAATCTCATGCTTATCATAACGTAGTGTGGACATACAGGCCTGCACGTATGTGCACGGGGAGATACGTAAAAGTACGTGCACAGATAGGCGTGCGTGTAAACATTTGTATTGAGTTTGTATTTATTTATACATGCTTGTTTGCGTGTGCGTATTAAGTGGATTTTGAAAAGTAGTGTAAAAATCTTTTATAATAATAATAATAACAATTATTATTATTATTATTATTATTATTATTATTATTATTATTATTATTATTATTATATTAGGAGTAGTAGTAGTAGTAGTATTTTAGGCGTATTTTATTTTCTGTCGAGATCCTGTTTCGACAGCTAACCACAAAACGCTCAAAATCTCTGTAAGCCCGCTTGCGGGTATAATAAAAATCATCATCATCATCATCATCATCATTATTATTATTATTATTATTATTATCATTATTATTATTATTACATAGACACTCATCAGTAATTTTCAGACGGGTGCTTGAAAAATCCACAACCCAGACAGAAGAGAGTCTTACATTATATTCATCCGCATTTAACGAGAGTGCAGCAACACACCCACACGAACAAACAAAATAAAGCAAGAAAAGAAAGCCGACCGTGAACTACAGAAATCGCACACACGCTCACCCGTAACCGCCCCGTTAAATGTGTACGAACGTGCCCCTAACCGCAGGAGGTAGAGAGACTTTGGTGTAGGGTGTACGTAAAAAGGGTAACGCAGTAACCCAATACATTTTACGCTTCGGTCCCAACAACCGGTATATCCACAATCCTACGTAAGACTCTAGAAACGACGCTGTTGGTACGAATCCTTACAAAACTGGCGCGGCGTCTCACTTTGAAGTTGGGGGCAGATGCTCAGTACCAAACGTCCTTTTTTTTTTTTTTTTTTTTTTTTTTTTCAGATTGATTAAGTTGCCGCCAAAGACTTCCCTGGGTTTTTATTTTTTGACATAGATAAAAAAAAACGTAAAATATGGGGATGAAAAAACTGGGGGTTTAACTATAAAAGAAGATTTTGTACCTGCCTATCAAGAAATTACGATTTCTGACAGGGTATTGTTATTATTATTATTATTATTATTATTGGTGAAGAAATCCACATTGGTTTAAATGTAAATATATATTAGAAATACATATACAAAAACTTTTGTTTATGTATTTCTTATATATATATTTACATTTGCACCATTGTGGATTTCTTCACCATTTTAGTGACCCATGCTATTATTATTATTATTATTATTATTATTATTATTATTATTATTATTATTATTATTATTATTATTATTATTAGAAACAAATCTGCAGCACCTTATATAAGAGACAGCATAGCAAAACAAATAAGATAAAAAAACATTTGCACACAGTTTGAGCCCCGGAAGTTCAAACGATTCTTGAAGTTGATGCTTGTGGAGGTATGAACTCAACAGATGTTTGAGTTTGACTTACAAGATTGCTGATTACTTACATCCCAACCTGTTTGTTATTTTTTTGTGTAGAAAACGTTACGCCATTAGTTAAAGGTGGGATTGGTAACTCTTACTGTAATTACAGCACTTACTCAAGACTCTGATCTTCTGTTGGAAAAGAGGCTGGATGCCTGTGCCGAAAATAATCATCTGTTCCTTAATCTATAGATTTTTGGCTCTCCCAGAACATGGGTCTTTGTGATGCCCTTCTTTCGATTTCTCTTCCGTAGGGAAGTAGTGCCGTCAGTGTACCTCACTCTGTACACTGTAGGCATACTTGAGTTCTTTGCAGCGTCCCTTCGGCCCATAGCTGCAACTCCGTTCATTCCTTTTACTGTACTTGTGTTCATATTATCTTTCTTCCATCTTACGTTCCACCTTCTCCTAACAATTGTTTCATATTGCAACTGCGTGGTTTTCCTCCTGCTCCACCTTTAGAACCTTTTTACTGTTGATTTCTCTTTCTGCTCAGAATGGCCTCATAGGTCCCAGCGCTTGGCCTTTGGCCTAAAGTTTATGTTCCAGTTATCTTTCCATTTCTATTTTTGTGCAGAAATCCTTAGATTTTGGTCAAGAAGTTTCTGTGATTGGCCTTGACATGAGAAACTTTGGACCGTCTTCATATTGGTTATTATGAAAGCAGCGGACTTAAACACCTGACGGACCCGCATCATTATCGTTGCAAGGAGGTTTCGACACTTTCTTGCGTCATTCTCAGCCTGTTAAAATAAAAAATCGTAAATTAACTACAGAAGCATACGTTAAGAAAGAAAAGAAAGGATCGCATAAGAAAGCAAACTTGTATGAAAATACACAAGCACGCAAGGCGTAACAACAGGTTAAGAGCAGAACGGTTACAAACAGAGGAACCAATGGGAGAAAAAAAAGTTTTTAAAAATTAAAAACAGAGGAAACATTGAGAGCAAAGGCCTAAAACAGTCAAGAGATGGAAGCGTAGGAAACATTGAGAAAAAATGGTAGTTTTTCTCTCAGTGCTTCTTCTATTTTCAGTTTCTCTTAACTGTTGAGTTTTTTCTACGCTTTTGTTTGTATTTTTCATTTACGTTTAGGTTCTTATGGTACTATTATTGTTTACTAAAATAATTCATGTTTCTGCTTGTAATTGTAACACTTTTTCTTCTGGCAGTAATATCTTGGGTCCTTTTCGCGTTTATCACGTTATTATTATTATTATTATTATTATTATTATTATTATTATTATTATTATTATTATTATTATTATTATTATTATTATTATTATATTATGAATGTGCAAAAATGGAATAACCGTACCAGACATTCGTATGCCCAGCAACCCTCCACAAAATCGAACACCACCCATCTGTCAAAAAGCAAATTGCGAGCTAATCAATGAGAATGATAAATAGACGAAAATTGACAGACAGAGAGAGAAACCCGTACATAAACGAATTTAGGCACGGTTGTCTACGATTAGTCTCAGTTCTGATTCCTGGTTATACTCGAGATCCCGCAAATGTTGTTAGACATTAGAACTGTCTGATTCCTGAAAGATTAACACGACAGCAGCTTTGTTAAGGCCTCTTCTTCTTTTTCTTCTGCTTCTTCTGTTTTCTCCGTCTTCATCTTCTTCTGTTTTTTCTTTTCTCCTTCTTTTTTTCTTCTTCTTCTTCTTGTTCCGCCCACGGTTGTACATTCTTGACCCCCATCTTCTGGAATGCCTCAAAAATCAGTAAGTCTAAACCTACAGATCATGAACCCGATAGTCGGTCAAGTAGTCTGGTGAAGTGTCTTTTCAGCCTTGCGCTCTGACCCCCCAAAGTCTTCTCCCTTCCTTCTCTGCGTGAAGAGTCCTGCAGTGTTCCTGTTTCTGGGAGGGTGGTTTGCAATTTTCCCGAGGGGACGCATCCTTTAAATGAGTCCTCTTGTGAGAAACGGGGCATGAATGTGCTTTAGTTCGCCTTCAGAATTCTTCATTTTTATCTCACTTCAGTTTGTTTTAAGTTTCTCGCAGTCCTTCTTCTTCTTCTTTGGCTCCTTTCCGAGCTTCAGTTTTCTTTGTTTTAATATCTGTGTTGTTTTCATTTTGCGATCTTAAGGTATGCTACGAATATATATATATATATATATATATATATATATATATATATATATATATATATATATATATATATTCATGAAGCTACAAATGTCGCTTAATATCAAAATTCACGCTACCTCAGTATATCTCCGTTGGAGAATTGTCGCCGAAGGGGGAATTTATATAAGTGATAAATGAATTGGAATCGTGGGGACACGAACCCGCGACGAAAGCCTATTCAGCGACTCCAGTTGACGTAAACCATTGAGCCATCAAGAGAGGTATAAGTCTTTTGCCGAGATGTCGTACTGCTTTTTACCCGTCGTGAGCGGGGGAAAGTGTACTAGCCTCGACAATGACCCACCTCCGCCATGACAGTTCATTGAATACGTTTGGAACCAAGCTCTTGTTATGAAATTTTTATCACACCGTGATTTTTATACAATCATGAAGCTACAAATGTCGCTTAATATCGAAATTCACGCTACCTCGGTATATCTCCGTTGGAGAATTGTCGCCGAAGGGGAATTTATATAAGTGATAAATGAATGGAATCGTGGGGACACGAACCCGCGACAACCTATTCAGCGACTCCAGTTGACGTAAACCATTGAGCCATCAAGAGAGGTATAAGTCTTTTGCCGAGATGTCGTACTGCTTTTACCCGTCGTGAGCGGGGGAAAGTGTACTAGCCTCGACAATGACCCACCTCCGCCATGACAGTTCATTGGTACGTTTGGAACACGCAGCTCTTGTTATGAAATTTTTATCACACCGTGATTTTTATACAATCATGAAGCTACAAATGTCGCAATATCGAAATTCACGCTACCTCAGTATATCTCCGTTGGAGAATTGTCGCCGAAGAAGGAATTTATATAAGTGATAAATGAATTGGAATCGTGGGGACACGAACCCGCGACGAAAGCCTATTCAGCGACTCCAGTTGGCGTAAACCATTGAGCCATCAAGAGAGGTATAAGTCTTTTGCCGAGATGTCGTACTGCTTTTACCCGTCGTGAGCGGGGAAAGTGTACTAGCCTCGACAATGACCCACCTCGCCATGACAGTTCATTGGTACGTTTGGAACACGCAGCTCTTGTTATGAAATTTTTATCACACCGTGATTTTTATACAATCATGAAGCTACAAATGTCGCTTAATATCGAAATTCACGCTACCTCGGTATATCTCCGTTGGAGAATTGTCGCCGAAGAGGAATTTATATAAGTGATAAATGAATGGAATCGTGGGGACACGAACCGCGACGAAAGCCTATTCAGCGACTCCAGTTGACGTAAACCATTGAGCCATCAAGAGGTATAAGTCTTTTGCCGAGATGTCGTACTGCTTTTACCCGTCGTGGCGGGAAAAGTGTACTAACCTCGACAATGACCCACCTCCGCCATGACAGTTCATTGATGCGTTTGGAACGCAGCTCTTGTTATGAAATTTTTATCACACCGCGATTTTTATACAATCACGGTGTGATAAAATTTCAAACAAGAGCTGGCGTGTTCCAAACGTACCAATGAACTGTCATGGCGGAGGTGGGTCATTGTCGAGGCTAGTACACTTTCCCGCCACGACGGGTAAAAGCAGTACGACATCCCGGCAAAAGACTTATACCTTCTTGATGGCTCAATGGTTTACGCCAACTGAGTCGCTGGAATAGGCTTTCGTCGCGGTTCGTGTCCTACGATTCCACCATTTATCACTTATATAAATTCCCCTTCACAATTCTCCAAATCGAGATATACCGAGGTAGCGTGAATTTCGATATTGCTTACATTTGTAGCTTCATGATTGTATAAAAATCACGGTGTGATAAAAATTTCAAACAAGAGCTGTGGAACTTCCAAACGTACCAATGAACTGTCATGGCGGAGGTGGGTCATTGTCGAGGCTAGTACACTTTCCCCGCCACGA
>NC_089744.1:27302500-27370000 GCF_040412425.1 Macrobrachium rosenbergii | reverse complement strand
TATTACTATATAAATTATTTGTTGAATCACGGTCGAACCCGACGATATATATATATATATATATATATATATATATATATATATATATATATATATATATATATATATATATATATATATATATATATATATATATATATATATATATATATATATATATATATATATTATATATACATATATATAAACACATGTGTGTGTCTGTGTGTGTGTGCGCGTGAATAAGCATGTGTAAATCAAATGCAGTACACTTTATGTACAGTATTTCTGTAATTCGGACAACAGAAAAGTGTTGTTTCGAGAATCGGGAAATATCACTGGCAATTTTACTAACCCGTAATCACAGCCTCTCTCCCTTTCAAGAATAATGCAAAAGAAAAAGAAATAGAAACAATTTTTTCAGTTTATCTTACATTTTATAAAGCTGCATCTCAAAAGAAAACGTCAATCATTCACTACAGGGCGAGGATTTATCAGACGAGTGAGAAAAGGGGTCTGGAACAATGGTTTTCTAATTTACAGAAAATCCTTTTAGCCCGGCTCGTATATCTAAGCACATCTGCTGTTAATGTTCATCTAATTTTCTCATTTCCATGATAATATTACTGCCTGCATTGCGCACATTTTAGCAAATTAGCTTGCTTTCTCCTCTAAATTAAAGCTGCCCTCGGGTACTGATTGCCTGAGTTTTGCCTGGATTTTTACATGTCTTTTCACATCCACAGATTTATTTTCAGCAAATGCTAAAAAAAACTGACAAGCCTTTCAACAAGGAAAAAAATAATCCCCTCTGGTATACAAATAAATTCGCAGAAAATTTGTATTTTCCTCAAAAATTGCTCTCCGAATGGACATATTTTCACCCCCAAATGTTTGACTTAAATTTTGTTATGAAAAACTTTGTTCGTCAGTTTTTTCTGTTTTTTTTTTTCTTCATCTTTATTTCTAAATCTGTGCTTTGATGTTAAACTTCACGGGACTTTTAGCGCAATGTGAGAACTTGCATCTCTCACAGAGACATAAGGAGTCGCTAATTCTGAATAATGAAGGGTAAAGTTCCTAAGTTCTCTGGGTATAACTCTCATAATACGTAATGTTTTACCTCCATTATTATGTTTTTTCTTCTTCTGAGAGAGAGAGACAGAGAGAGAGAGAGAGAGAGAGAGAGAGAGAGAGGCTTCTTTTGTTTATTCACTCTCACTCAAGAGGAATTTTGCTTTCTCTGCGGTGCTTGTATGCGTTCTCCTATACTGAAACAATACTAAATATAGCGAGATTGCACATTTCAAGATGGAAAAGGATTAGAAGAGATTTAGCTCCTTAGGTTAGTATGAAGCACCTATTCTTATTTTAATTTTTACAGGTATAATTCTTTACCCAAAGACTGCTGTCAAGAGAAAACAACCAGTATTTAACGTAATTTCCTCAGAAAAAGTAAATATGAAGCCGAAGGAATAAAGGTATTATGAAATGTTTTAACATTTCCTCTGGATTTGCATCCTTTTAGAAATAATTGGAATGATTTGTACCATTCCTGAGAAAGCGCGAGCGATCATTATTCATCGTTAGTGAAGAAACAATGGTTCTGTGGAATCTCAATGAAAGGAGCGAAATAGCCCAACCAGTCTTAACCCCAGGTATTGTACTGAAAGGGTAACATGACCGTTGGCTATATTTCAGGCATTAATCACGGGTAAGTTTTGATTGCCGATGAGGGAAACCCATAAATGGAAAAAACACTCTTTCTTTGCTCAGTACGAATCATTTGCACATAAAAATACGTAAGCACGAAGACTCCTTAGAAATACGGGTAAAACTAATTAGAAACTCAGTTTTTTCGTTATTCCTATTCCATCTCCTGTGGATTCTACAGCCAATGGAAGAATAAGAATATATATATATATATATATATATATATATATATATATATATATATATATATATATATATATATATATATATATATATATATATATAAATGTATTTATACATATACTGTATATGTGTGTGTGTTTGTGTGCGCGCGCACGCCCGCTATTGAGCATCTTTTTCTTGCAAATGCTTTCAGATAATTCGTTCTGTTACTATCAACCTTTATTTTGGCCTATGCACCCTTTCACCATATGTCAGAATGTCATTCCCCTCCGCCCTTTCCAAAATTGTCTGCCTCAAAAGGTGCATTCCAAATGATATGCATATAATGCAAAAAATCCTTGGTCACAATTCCCCTGGATACTCTGAAATTCCCCTAGTTGAGAACCACTGATCTACTATATACGTACATATATCATAATGTCATAATATCAGAAAATATTGCTTGGTTTTCTCGTCTCCCTCATGAGTTTTTTTTTTTTTTTTAATAAGAATAGACCCAAATCTAGTTGAAAATAATAAAAAACAAGTTTCACACTTTGAAAAATCATTTGTCAGAGAATGAATGACAATTGTGAAACGGAGTAACTCTTAGCTAATGACAAATGATTAGAGGGCGCTCCAGGTAAGCGTTCAGGTGAGTGAATGCCACATCCAAAACCTGTTCTTCGGTTATGACAAGTCGGAGAATTAAGGAGCGTCAGGTTCCACACTCGTATGGAACCTGAAATATTATAAGTGCGCAGTTCGAAGTAGCAATAGTCACGGCACAGTCCGCAATTGCCGCTCGGTCGAGAACCTATAGGAGGCGGCGATTGAATTAATGAGTTATATTCGTAAAGAGAAAATAAATAAATCAAGAAATTTCATTGATGCTCATAAATCCTCAATTCTCACCCAGTCATTGAGGGGTCTGAACCGAGATTATGGGGCCAATAATATTGCGGAAAGAGGAAGGGAGAGAGATGGGGCCAATAATATTGCGGAGAGAGAGAGAGAGAGAGAGCCCATTTGCATGTTCATATATTTTCGAGCGGAAAGATATTGACTTCCGAATTTTATTATGAAGGCTGCCACGAGCCGCACTTTCTGGTTACTCAACCGCTCATAAAAAAAAAATACAGAAAAAGGGATAAAAAATATATATCATTTCCGTATTTGAAAAACAAGTTCTCATGTTGATCAACGCTAAGTCATAATGGTTAGTTTTGATAAACATTTTGTACCGAGAAAAAACTTTCCCCCGACGATAATTTGTGAGTGGGGAAAACAGCGCATAGGAAAGTGGACAGCAAATGGCCTTTTTTTTTTTTTTTTTTTTTTTTTTTTTTTTTTTTCAACTGTGCCGGTATATGCTTGGAACTAATGGAAGCGTGTGACAGCAGGGCTCTCAGGAGACAAAAAAAAAAAAAAAAAAAAAAAAGGAAATGAAATGTAGATAAAATGAAGTTTGAGGATCCCACACGGGACGGGCAAAATTAGAAACGAAGGAATGCTGTTCAGTAGTGTTTCAATCCTGTTTCAGTTCTGTTTCAGTTCGTGCGGTCGAGGTGAGAGCCATTAGGTTAAATTTGAATCTGAACATCGTGTCTTATAAGTGGCCTTATGAAAGACTGTATTAAAGGTATTAGAAATTAAGAAGGCATAAATAACTTAAGTTGTATTAAGATTAATGGTTGCATCGTTAAATCCTTCTTTATACACACATACACACAGAAAGGAAGAGAGAGATAGACAGACAGACAGACAGAGGCAATCGCTATCTCAAACTAATAAAAAAGCAGAAACCTTTTTTTTTTCTTCTGAGATGAGGACTCGACGTTATATCACGCATTACTCCTTCTTCTTCTTCTTCTTCTTCTTCTTCTTCTTCTTCTTCTTCTTCTTCTTCTTCTTCTTCTTCTTCAGTCAACTGCCGCTGTAGTTGCAAAACCAACACATCCAGGCAGTGCAAACTCGGACGAAATCCTGGGCCAACCTAAAACAAAGTCTGTGGGTCCACAGTGCAAGCAAAAGGTCTTTTCTTTTCACGGAGATTGAAAGAGCTTTTTTATTTTATTTATTTTATTATTATTATTATTATATTTTCTTTTTTGCTATCTTTGCCACCAGAGGCCATGTTTGGAACAGGAGGTAGCTGTAAGCTTTTTAAATATTATCTTTTCCTTTTCAATAACTGTGCGATATTTTGTATGTCTAGTGAGCATGCGGGGAAATGCGATTCTTCTATACGTCATTCCTTTCTGTATTATCATACCTACATGTTTAAAAGGTCAGCATACGTATGCAATATAAAATTATATCAAAAGATCCATTAACTCAAAATTTGATTAAACAAATTTCTGCGTCCAGAACTGAGAGACAATAAAGGTCAATCCTTCGCAACATCTAAAGTCAAATTTGAAGAAGTCAGTAACACCTGTCTGATCCCTGATGACATGACATTTGAAGAAGTCAGTAATACCCGTCTAATCCTTGATGGCATTATATTTGAAGAATTCAGTATTACCTGTGTAATCCCTGATGACATCACATTTGAAGAAGTCAGCAATACTTGTCTTATCACCGATGACATCATATTTGAAGAAGTCAGTGATACATGAATAATCCCTGATGACATATTTGAAGAAGTCAGTATTACCAGTGTAATCCCTGATGACATCACATTTGAAAAAGTCCGTAATATCTGTCTGATCCCTGATGACGTTATACTGTACTTGAAGAATTAAGTATTACTTGCGTAATCCCTGATGACATCACATTTGAAGGAGTCAGTAATACCTGTCTAATCCCTGATGACATCATGTTTGAAGAAGTCAGTAATACCTGTCTAATCCCTGATGACATCATGTTTGAAGAAGCCAGTAATACCTGTGTAATCCCTGATGACATCATATTTGAAGAAGCCAGTAATACCTGTCTGACCCCTGATGACATCATAATTGAAGAAGTCAGTAATATCTGTCTGGTCCCTTAATCCCTTATGACATTATATTTGAAGAAGTCAGTGATACCTGTCTAATCCCTGATGACATCATATTTGAAGAAGTCAGTAATATCTGTCTGATCCCTGATGACATCACATTTGAAGAAGTCAGTAATACCTGTCTGATCCCTGATGACATCATATTTGAAGAAGTCAGTAATATCTTTCTGATCCCCGGTGACATCATATTTGAAGAAGTCAGTAATACCTGTCTAACCCTTGATGACATCATATTTGAAGAAGTCAGTAATACCTGTCTAATCCCTGATGACATCATATTTGAAGAGGTCAGTAATATCTGTCTGATCCCTGATGACATCATATTTGAAGAAGTCAGCAATACCTGTCTAATCCCTGATAACGTATTATAAGAAGTCAGTATTACCAGTGTAATCCGTGATGACTTCACATTTGAAGAAGTTAGTAATACCTGTCTAATCCCTGATGACATCATATTTGAAAAAGTCAGTAATACCTGTCTGATCCATGATGACATGATATTTGAAGAATTCAGTATTAACTGCAGAATCCCTGATGACATCATATTTGAAGAAGTCAGTAATACCTGTCTAATCCCTGATGACATCATATTTGAATAAGTCAGTAATACATGTCTAATCCCTGATGACATCATATTTGAAGAAGTCAGTAATAGCTGTCTGATCCCTGATGACATCATATTTGAAGAAGTCAGTAATATCTCTCTGATCCCTGATGACATTATATTTGAAAAAGCCAGTAATAGCTGTCTGATCCCTGTTGACATCATATACGAAGAAGTCAGTAATACCTGTCTAATCCCTGATGACATCACATTTGAAAAAGTCAGTAATATCTGTCTGATCCCTGATGACATCATATTTGAAGAAGTCAGTAATACCTGTCTGATCCCTGATGACATCATATTTGAAGAAGTCATTAATACCTGTCGGATCCATGATGACATTATACTTGAAGAGTTCAGCATTAACGGCGTAATCCCTGATGACATCATATTTGAAGAAGTCAGTAATACCTGTCTAATTCCTGATGACATCATATTTGAAGAAGTCAGTAATACCTGTCTAATCCCTGATGACATCATATTTGAAAAAGCCAGTAATATCTGTCTGATCCCTGATGACACCATATTTAAAGAAGTCAGTAATATCTGTCTGATCCCTGATGACATCATATTTGAAAAAGCCAGTGATGCCTGTGTAATCCCTGATGACATCATATTTGAAAAAGCCAGTAATATCTGTCTGATCCCTGATGACATCATGTTTGAAGAAGTCATTAATACCTGTCGGATCCATGATGACATTATACTTGAAGAGTTCAGCATTAACGGCGTAATCCCTGATGACATCATATTTGAAGAAGTCAGTAATACCTGTCTAATTCCTGATGACATCATATTTGAAGAAGTCAGTAATACCTGTCTAATCCCTGATGACATCATATTTGAAAAAGCCAGTAATATCTGTCTGATCCCTGATGACACCATATTTAAAGAAGTCAGTAATATCTGTCTGATCCCTGATGACATCATATTTGAAAAAGCCAGTGATGCCTGTGTAATCCCTGATGACAACATATTTGAAAAAGCCAGTAATATCTGTCTGATCCCTGATGACATCATGTTTGAAGAAGTCAGCAATATCTGTCTGATCCCTGATGACATCATATTTGAAAAAGTCAGTAATATCTGTCTGATCCCTGATGACGTCATATGTGAAGAAGTCAGTAATACCTGTCTAATCCCTGATGACATCATATTTGAATAAGTCAGTAATATCTGTCTGATCCCTGATGACATCATATTTGAAAAAGGCAGTAATACCTGTCTGATCCCTGATGACGTCATATGTGAAGAAGTCAGTAATACCTGTCTAATCCCTGATGACATCATGTTTGAAGAAGTCAGCAATATCTGTCTGATCCCTGATGACATCATATTTGAAAAAGGCAGTAATACCTGTCTGATCCCTGATGACGTCATATGTGAAGAAGTCAGTAATACCTGTCTAATCCCTGACGACATCATATTTGAATAAGTCAGTAATATCTGTCTGATCCCTGATGACATCATGTTTGAAGAAGTCAGCAATATCTGTCTGATCCCTGATGACATCATATTTGAAAAAGTCAGTAATATCTGTCTGATCCCTGATGACGTCATATGTGAAGAAGTCCGTAATACCTGTCTAATCCCTGATGACATCATATTTGAATAAGTCAGTAATATCTGTCTGATCCCTGATGACATCATGTTTGAAGAAGTCAGCAATATCTGTCTGATCCCTGATGACATCATATTTGAAAAAGTCAGTAATATCTGTCTGATCCCTGATGACGTCATATGTGAAGAAGTCAGTAATACCTGTCTAATCCCTGATGACATCATATTTGAATAAGTCAGTAATATCTGTCTGATCCCTGGTGACAGCATGTTTGAAGAAGTCAGCAATATCTGTCTGATCCCTGATGACATCATATTTGAAAAAGGCAGTAATACCTGTCTGATCCCTGATGACATCACATCTGAAGAAGTCAGCAATATCTGTCTGATCCCTGATGACATCACATTTGAAGAAGTCGGTAATACCTGTCTAATCCCTGATGACATCACATTTGAAGAAGTCAGTAGCATCTGTCTGATCCCTGGTGACACCATATTTGAAGAAGTCAGTAATACCTGTCTGATCCCTGATGACATCACATTTGAAGAAGTCAGTAATATCTCTCTGATCCCTGATGACATCACATTTGAAAAAGTCAGTAATACCTGTCTAATCCCTGATGACATCATATTTGAAGAAGTCCGTAACACCTGTCTAACCTATTTATTCCTGGGTGTCACTCACACATGAGGTGAAAATGCTGTGGAGTACATGGCTATTATCCCTTGAGGGAATGGGATCTGCTTAATTGACTGGAGACAAAGGCAGGAAACAACCAATTTGTCAATAACAGTCCCGTTCTCTCGACACATACTCAAGCGCCAGAAAATGATCTTTTCGTGTTATTTGCTTTTAGGATGTTCCTTTATTCTTTTGAAAGTTACGGCTGCTTTCCTTTTCTTTTTCTTTTTCTTTGCTGGGTTTTAGTTTCTTGATGGGTTATACCGTTACGGAGAGAGAGAGAGAGACAGAGAGACAGAGAGAACTGTTATCACTTCTTCATTAAAGGATATCCTTAAGTTACAAAATCTTCATTACCTGAATGGCATCTTCTTCTCCCTCGTGTTTTTTTTTTCCTCTCTCTCTCTCTTTCTGGGTTACATTCTGAGTTACTGATGGACAGAGAGAGAGAGAGAGAACTGTTATCACTTCTTCAGTAAAGGATATCCGTAAGTTACAAAATCCTCATTACCTGAATGGCATCTTCTTCACCCTCATGTTTTTTTTTTCCTCTCTCTTTCTCTTTCTGGGTTACATTCTGAGTTGCTGATGGAGAGAGAGAGAGAGAGAGAGAGAGAGTGCGAGAAGAATAAAAACAGGACATATGACAGAACTATTTAGTGGTTCGGACGCCCGCTTTGCTGCAAGCTAACAGCCAACACCATCGCCGAACGTAATAATAAGTTTTCGCCACGAAATGTGATCAGGCAAATTAAAACCAGAAAATGAGCTTCCCGAACGGACGGATGAGTGAGTAATTGGGAATAAATTCTCAACGGCGTCCGTCGCTTTGGCAGCTTGGTGGTGCGAGGAAGCAACAAAATGTACAAGCATTTCCCAGGCTGAAAACAGCGTGCTTTCATAACTGTGTTAGCTGATGGGGGATGTGTGTGTGCGGACTTGCGCCGCCGAATGTGAGAGATGATTTCTCTTATTTTCTGGACAGGCGCTCAGGCGGACTTCATGAAGTTTCTGTCGCGTCAATTAGGTCTCGCGCAAAACCGAACATTTCGTAATGAGCGGCCTCCAGACGTCGCAGGAAATTTTCTCGATGTGGTGAAATGCTATTGAAAATATTCATCAAATTCCCTATTTAATAAGAGTAGGCGTTTGAGCCTTTCATATTGTATTTGCAGTAAATATTTTGGGACGGTTGGTGGAAATATAATTCTAGCCTCTGAACCGTTTTGACAAGTAGAAACAGCAGACTGTTACCCAAAATATTCTTATGTATTCTAAAGTCATACACGTTAACTACGTTTGAAATGCGGTGGGGAGAATATTCCGGCGAGAGAGAGAGAGAGAGAGAGAGAGAGAGAGAGAGAGAGAGAATGTCGATAAGATTGTAAAATTTATATATTGCTGCATAACTATATGACTCACTGGCCTGACATTTTCGAAAGAGACTTATGCTTTTGTTTGCTTAAAATCTGCCCACGCAGTTTTCAATATCAGTTTTTCATCTACTAATTTCGAACGATTCCGATTTGACGAAAGTTCTTCATATTGCCTGCAGAATTTACGTAAGGAAGAGTTGTCGCCTCACATTGCTCATAACTGCGAGACAGAGTTGCTATTCAACTTTCCTATGATCTAAGAGAGTTGCTATTTTAACTTGCTCAGAACATCAGAATGATTAACCACATTAGGGAGAAAATTATTTTTATTCTTGTCTAATTATTTCGTATGAAAAGAAATTTTAAACGGACGCAAATTTGACAAGAAACTACCTCACGTATTTACATCTTACATAAGAGTTGATTTGCCTTGATCCCAAATAGGAGCTTTTGATATATGGTTGTGACTCAGAAAAAAAAATAAGAGTGCGGCTTTCAGTTATTCATAAAGCAAGAAAGGCTATTTTGACTCTCGTAAATGCAAAATAGACTTGCCATATGCTTGCAACGTATGAAGGTCAAGGAGTCTTTTACGTACGTGACATAACTATCACTGCGCATGCTCATTACTCTTCGCTTGAAACGGTTTAAGACAGCCAACTGAGCAACGGTAGAATGTCCCCCCCGCCGTAAGTCAGGCCATCATCAGGTTATTTAACTTCGTTATGACTTCAGTGATTTTTGCTTGCATTCACGATACTCATTCTTTCGCTATTATGTCTGACATTGGTAACGTGTCGATAGCCAATCTGTGTCTCATAGGACTATGGTTGTATTCACGTACCTTTGGGAGATGAATTTTCTTTAAGAAATAAAATCTAATGGTTTCTGTTGATTGGGCGTTCCATAAGAGAGAGAGAGAGAGAGAGAGAGATGTACATGGTATTCATCTATGGTAGAGGAGAATAACGTTAAACTGCAAGTTGTGTCCTACCCTCGGGTAACTTTACACCGATGAAAACCAGTTTCAAAAGATGCAACGTTTAATCCAGAGTAAAAACTTTATGTCAAATAAATATGTACAGGAAATTACATAAAATAATGTCCTTACGTTTATGCTGTTTAAAAGGAGCGATACTTTTTTTGTGCAGTTATTGAAGAAACTAAACATCCATAGTCATTATATATATATATATATATATATATATATATATATATATATATATATATATATATATATATATATATATATATATATATATATATATATATCATATATACATAAATATATGTGTGTGTATAAATTTTATATATATATATATATATATATATATATATATATATATATATATATATGTGTGTGTATTATATATGTATATATATTATATATACACTGTATATGTGTATATACATATATATATATATATATATATATATATATATATAATATATATATATATAATGTTTGTATGTATTATGTTTGTGCGTATATATAATGTGATATGTGTGTGTTTTCTTGGCTCATAGACCCATTGCAATGTCGGTAACGTCCCTAATTAGGTTACTTAGCTAGACTAATCTTTGCTGCCCGAATCGTTTAAGGTCCCTCAAGTTCATTTTGGATTAAGCCTCCCAGTTGCTGTTTAAAGTGGTAAGGCACTCTCTCTCTCTCTCTCTCTCTCTCTCTCTCTCTCTCTCTCTCTCTCTCTCTCTCTCTCTCTCTCTCTCTCTCTCTCGAATTATATAAGGAGGAGTAAATCAAGGAATTAAAAAATTTTTGTTACACATTTTTTCGAAAGCTGTTCTCTCTCTCTCTCTCTCTCTCTCTCTCTCTCTCTCTCTCTCTCTCTCTCTCTCTCTCTCTCTCTCTCATGAATTATATGAGAAGAAAAGCAGGAAATTTGAACATTTTTGTTATTAATTTTTTAAAACCTATTCTCTCTCTCTCTCTCTCTCTCTCTCTCTCTCTCTCTCTCTCTCTCTCTCTCTCTCTCTCTCTCAAAAAATTGTATAAGGAGAAAATCAAGAAATGAAACAATTTTTGCTACCCATTTTTTCGAAACCTGTTCTCTCTCTCTCTCTCTCTCTCTCTCTCTCTCTCTCTCTCTCTCTCTCTCTCTCTCTCTCTCTCTCTCTCTCTCTCTCTCTCTCTCTCAGGAATTATATAAGGAGAAGGTCAAGAAATTATAAAATTTTTGCTCCCCATTTTTCAGCTGTTCTCTCTCTCTCTCTCTCTCTCTCTCTCTCTCTCTCTCTCTCTCTCTCTCTCTCTCTCTCTCTCTCTCTCGTGAATTATGTAAGAAGAAAAGCAAGAAATTTTAAAATTTTTGCTATCAGTTTTTGAAAACCCTCTCTCTCTCTCTCTCTCTCTCTCTCTCTCTCTCTCTCTCTCTCTCTCTCTCTCTCTCTCTCTCTCTCTTCATTTTTCAGTGGTTCCCCAATAGCGTTCTACACAGCGCCCGTAAGTAATAAATTACCTCGTTTAACAATCTCATTATTCTTACTTCCAGTCTGATGCATATTTGCCCACTGGAAGTCTGACAGTTCTTGAGCTGTATGTAATTACATTCATAATGAAGGTTAGTTAGGGTAATTAGCAGGATATTTTATTCCTTTTCTCTTGATGTATTGCCGTGCTCATTTTCTTCGTTGAAATCAAGATGGGAGCTATATTGTAATCGTATTTTGTTTTATTGTAATTGTATTTTTTATAGGTAATCATTCGCTCGTAAAGTATTATTATTATTATTATTATTATTATTATTATTATTATTATTATTATTATTATTATTATTATTATTATTCCGTACATCTCAGTTTCCTTTATATGAATATTTTGTCTTTAGGAACTGTCTTTATCCTACTAAAAGAGATATTTTTTTCATAAATATTAAAGCGTTTCATCTTCAGCCTGTGGATTAAAAATCTTACTTTAGTTCGAACTGGCAATATAATTCATCCGTTCTCAAGCTCGCTGAAAATTACTGAAGAAATGTTGCTATATTTTCAGAGATAATGAAAATCGTATGATTATGAAGCGTAGAATATATTCAACTCACCGCTATACCTCAGTATCAGCTTTAATAGCTTGTGCAACCGAAATGACCTGTATTTTTTTAATGATTACTGAAAAATAGTGGTCGTCAAAGTAATAGCAATGGTAGTATTAACAGTATTCCAAGGAGTGTTGCAATCCATACAGCGGACCTATTTTTAGATATAGTCTTGGACTTCTGATGAATAAAGGAGTTTTTGGTGAGGAGTAATGTAGAAGGGAGGTTTATGTCCGTAGAGTTTGGAGTGACTTTTCATTTTACCTCCCGAGAAGTGGAAATTCGATTGGCTTTCGTGCTAAAGCTACTAAACGGAATTAGAAGAAAAGAATGGTGTTTCATGAAGTGCTGTTTTTGGTTTCTAAATAGTTCAGTAAGACAGTACAATTTTAAACATTTATTGCTACTTACGTCATATTTAAAATAGGCCAACTGCTGTCCAGCTAACATGAGAACATAAAAAGTAAGATAAGAGACAGAATTGTCTTCAGTAGCTGTTGTAACTCTGGGAACACGGGAGAGAGGAAGGAATAGTATATTTTCAAGCTGAAGTAGTTAAAGCATTAGTAGGCCTGACCTACTATTGAGTTCCAGATATCCACACAGTTCCTTGAGTAATGCTAAACCAAACGAGTAACTTTCATTAAAGTCTTGAAAGTGAGTGTTTTAACGATCGATTGAATTCATACTTGACTTCCTTTTATTTCCCGCAAGTATTATTTCATTCCGCAAATGAAAAATTCTAAAAAATTATTCATAGCACCTATTAATTTCTTTTCTGCAAGACACGTTTCGATAACACAGAAACTCACAACTTTTTGTCATTCCGTGTGAAATGGACATCGGTTTTTTTTTTTTTTTTTTTTCTAAACACAAAAGTAACTATTGCCTACGTAATGATATCTAGTTAATACGCATTATGGATGTACATCATTTAGGCTGTATCATCTAATGTGTTAATTTATTTATTGTGTGTATAGAGAGAAGTGGGGTTAATATTCCTGCTGAAGAATGAAGTTGACAGTAGTTTTGCATTTTGATACTGTATTACTGAGTGCAGATATAAATACCGTCTTTTCATATCATTGAGATTTTCGAAATTCTCTCTCTCTCTCTCTCTCTCTCTCTCTCTCTCTCTCTCTCTCTCTCTCTCTCTCTCTCTCTCTCTCTCTCTTTATATATATATATATATATATATATATATATATATACATACATACATATGTGTGTGTGAGAGAGAGAGAGGCAAAAAGAGAGAGAGAGAGAGAGAGAGCGCGCGCGCACTCGCGCTTCGGTTGATGTAATGGGAAAAATGCTCTGAGGATTTTTGTATATATTTTTTGCGAACAAGAGCAAGTGAATTACTATTCCAGGAATTTGAGATTAACTGTAATCTTTGCCCTTTTACTCTTTGCCATATATTTGGATTAGGCGGCATTGCTTATCGCGCGCAGTATTGAAGATGGAAAAGAAAGTCCTTCTTTTATTTTTATTTTTTCGGGGGAGTGGATGTGACTGCTCTCTGAATATTTTTTATAATACTATCATCAGTATTTTAAAGCTGATGTTCAGCCTTCCCACAATAATGGTAGTAATCATATTAACGTGAAGTAAATCTTTTAGTCATAATATAATTTAGGTTGGAGACTGGATCCAAGCATTCTGAAGGAGTGCCTTATATGCATCATAGGTATTTACAAGAAGAGTCGTTATTTCATCCAAATTTTTCAATATGTAGTCGTTAGGTATGCATAGTATGGGTGCATATTCGTGGTAAATTATATATATATATATATATATATATATATATATATATATATATATATATATATATATATATATATATATATATATATATCATTAGTTAACAGTTGTGCCAATACTCGTATTATTTGTTTATTTATTCACGTAGAGGAGGGAGAGTATCCGGACTTTCAGTTTGATTATATGTCCATATCCTCATTTACCTTTTGAAAGTTATTGAAGCGTCGTCATCATTTATTTTGTGGGTGTGATTTCCGGTAACTTACACTGATGATTTTAATGGCTGGTGGGGCTGGTGGGAATTAAAAAAAAAGAAAGAAATCATAAAGTTAGTCATTTTGATTTTCACACTTTCATCACCTTCCCGGTATCATTATCCCGGGAGCAAAGAAATTCAGCGAAAGTCAAAAAATATTTTACCCTTTTCTAAGTCTTTTAGCAAAAACTGCACCAGGAGGGAAGTATGGCTAAAGTATGTATGCATACATACTTCTGGACATACTTCCTTCCTGCTGAAATTTCTCCTAAATGATGAAGAAGCAGGTGAAATATTTTTTTGTCATCCGGGTCATTTGCTAAGAAAATGTATTTGGATACTGGAATGAAAGTCAGAAAAACGCTTTTCTTTATTTTGATGACTTTCAAGACCATTCATTGTTTCAGTGATAAGCTGAGAGCTTTACAGGAAAGCTCAATCAGATACTGTTTAGAAAAGGTACTAATTAGGAGTATGACAGCTCATGTGTTCTACGGTAGGACTTAACACTGTATACCTTGCCACGAATCCCAAAAGAATATGCAAAGGAATTGTCTGCTGTCAACATTCTCAGTTGAAATAGTACGATTTCTCTGCTGCGCCTTTTTAAAATTGTGAATCATTGTTCTTATTTCAGAGAAAGACTACCTGACGAGAGATTCCCCAAGTCTCATAGATTAAAAAGAGAGGCTTCTTAAATGATTGATTGATTGATTTATGATCCCTAAAGCTGGCGTCGCAACATGCTTCTCTAAGCGTCTGTCTTATGCTGTAATCAACTTGAATGCAATAAGATAAAAACGCATTCACTTTATACGATATTTTGTAATATTTCTGAGGGTTTTTGACGGCATTAAAAAACTTTATTACCTTGAGCTAATGAGCTGAGATCGGAGATCTAAAAAGCGATGCCCTAATTAGCTGTCAATCACAGAGCTTAATCATTCGCTTAGCGGAGGCGATTCCTTCGCATGAAAAAAACGAGGCCATCATCTTTCTCTCGTTCCAGCGCTTTCAAACCCACTTATTCATAGTGTGTATTTGAGGTAGCGGGGGTGTAGCTACGCATGCGTAGGATGTTAAAACACAGGAATAAATGTGTAAAGTTCAAAAGGAAATAATGGTACACTGTAAAATATTTAAACTATTCATGGGCCGTGCTGGCAGGTGAGGCATATTGAATGTAGAAAGCTTTTATTTATTTTTCCTTGTAAATTTTTACGTAGCAGTTATTTTTCCGTTTGGAAAGTATTATAAATTCGTAATATACTGTATATAATATATATATATATATATATATATATATATATATATATATATATATATATTATATGTATATATATGTATATATATAATGTATATGTGTATACATATATGTATACGTAATGTGTATATATATATATATATATATATATATATATATATATATATATATATATATATATATATATATATATATATATATATGTCATACCAATTTTCATAATTATGATGAAAAACCTGACGTCCCTATCCTTAATATTTCTCAATCGTTTTCATTCTGATTACGAAAATATTTTATTCAATATATTTTTTAAGGGGGAGGGAGGCATTAGGTGATTAGTTATTCTTCTTAATCATTTTGATTTATCTGAAATGAATATCTTGTCTTCTGTCTGTGTCTAATCTTATTGATGTTTGTCCATATTCTTCTTTATTGACTTTAGGGAGATTTTTTCTTCCAATCACTAGTCAGGATATTTCAGTGAGCTTTACAAATCCTCTACATTTTCTTAAGCTTCAAATGAGAATCGTCGGTCATTTGTTTATTTTTTGTGTTGCTGAAGGCTGTTAACACAGACCGCTAAACTGCTTCCACCATGTATGACAAAACCTGGTGCATTTGGATGTGAAGTATGCCACTTTACTTTATTCTCCTCTGTACTGTGCTTCTACGAATGTCTGTCATTTTTTTAGAAAATCGTCTCATTACATGATACTTAGGTTTAATTGGTATTGCGTTGTTGAACATATTATTTAGCTATAGCCGAATCTTCGTCCACAACCCCTTGAAATGTTGTTCCTTCTTAAAGGGAATGATTCTTCATTTCCACTGAATATTGTGCTTGATTCCAAGATTTGATTTATGAAATTTAGGCTGCCAAGCGAAGCATCTGGGCACTTTGGGCCATTCAGTGCGTAAGAGAGTTCAAAGAGGGGAGTTGAGTGATTGGACAGCAAGATAAAAGGGATCCGAACAAGAAGGATATGAAGTACAAGGCTCTAAAGGTAGAACTAGGAAGCAATCCCACATTTTTACTAAGACGTAAAAGCTAGAGGTGCTGGACAGCAAGGCTGAAGAAAGGAAGTGGGATTTGAGGTGGAGTAAAGGGCTAAAAAGTGGGTGTAGCAAGGTAGAAAGGAAGCTGCAAACAGCCACTTAGCAATGCCCACAGTGCTTGATTCCAGGAGACAATCTATCCGCTTTCATGGAATGATATCAGCATCCTGTCAACAAACTTGGTTTTTGAAAGTGGACCAGATTAGTTTGAGCCATGCAGAGCAAGTAATATCTACTTGCATTCGCTATCAATCTCATTTCACACGGTGTCCTTTTCTTTTTGTCGATGACTAATGACACTAAGGTCTCAAGGTTATAGGTGGAAATCAGTCAGCTAGTCATCCCTTTAACCAGTTACTTTTTCAAGGAGAAATCATTTGTCTTTCCCTTTTACTGTCTTTGAAATGCTTCGTATAAATAGTGACTGTGTAGCTCAGGTTTCCAATGGCCAAGCAATCTCCCTGGGTTTTTTTTTTATATACTTATGGAAAAACTGTATTAGTTTTCAGCTGTAATTCAGATGATAATATATTAACTGCGAGTTCTGTGAGTTAACATTTCCTGTCAAAAACCCTTGCTTTTACTACAGCATCATATTTGGAATGTTATTTTTAGTCTCGTTTATGCTATTATAAAGAAATACCAGAAAAACATCTTGTGCAAAAAAAAAAATTCTTTTACTAAAAATTTGAAGGAAACCCGTTTTTGTGCATGAGCAAGCGTAATCGCATGTGTCTACGTGTGTATGGGAAAATGTGCGCACACGTGTGTAATTTTGTGTCTGAATTTAACTCTTCCCCCACCTGCAAACGCTCCAGCTCAATTCTCGAGGTTAAACTTGAAGATTCAATTTGCCACTGTGGGAATACCTAAGTGACTCTAACTTCTTCCTCGGATTCTGTGTGGTCGTTGTCGACCGTTTCCTGTTTCTTTATTATTATTATTATTATTATTATTATTATTATTATTATTATTATGAAAATAAGTACACTAAGAAGGTTCATGATAATGATGATGATATTATTACTAATATTATTAGTATAGTGTTAGCAGGAGTAGAAGGAGGAGTGATATTACTGTAATATTTTAGAAGACCTAAATGTGGGAGGTTATCTTTCAGAAGTATCTTTTTTATATATTTTTCACTAAGAAAACCTTTTTTAAAATGATAGATAAATTGGTGGGTTTTGACTCTGTTGCCAGACTAATTTACTAACAGAAAATGGATCCCACAAATATCACAGTACATAAAACTATATAAAACTCTAAGCTTGCTGACTTCAAATTTCACGGCGATCTTTAAAAAGTTCTTATTGCAAGTCATTAGACAAATATGAACAGGATCTGTGTGTCATTAATAATTAACGCCATACGAATTCCTCAAGATGTTAGTTGAATATTCTTTAGATTGACTTAATAAGTTTCTTTGATATCTCTTATTCAAGTACTATCAATTAGGTAGTCTTTCAGCTTTTCCTTTATTTACTTTAATACGAAGTGGAAACGGACGATAACTCCTAGACGACTCGACCAGCTCTCATTTTGACTTCAGTCTCCCTTAAGCGACTCCCATTTTCTTTAGCCATAAAATAGTCGGCTTCCGCCCTTATGGTGGTGTTTGTGTAATTGAATGGCGTCACACGATGATGTCACCTGATTACTTCTTGCAAAGTGCGGTAGATCTATAAGTATGTTAAGGCCCTTTGAAGTGATGTTGTGAACACTTCTGGTGTTCAGGGCAAGAATACCCATTGGTCTCCTTTTTCTGGCACTGAATAAATTTTCTGGTGTTCAGGGCAAGAATACCCATTGGTCTCATTTTTCAGGCACTGAATAAATTTTCTTTCGCTTGGCAGTGATAATCGATTAGTGGTAAGTTCATCCATTTCCTTTCATGTTACTTTCATCATCCTTTTTTTTTTAAGCTTACTCGGCATAGTTAAGTGTCGTTTGGACAAGGGTCATTGATTTAATAGGAGAAAAAAGAAACAGAAAATGAAGAGAAAAGAAAGAGGCTGAAGTACTGTACAACATAACAGAAAAGAGTAGTGTAGTTCCTTTGCTGTTGTGTGATGATTCAAGGGTTTCAGTTTTTTTTTTTTTTTTTTGGGGGCGGGGAAAGGGCAGTGCTCAAGCCTCCTTTACAAGTAATCAGTATAATGCAGTTATAAAATAATTAATGATTCTATTCTTAGTGTGAAAGCTTATTCCATGATCGTTATATCTTGAAAGCGTTTACGGTCCTTGTGAAACAAACTCCCTAAGCATAATCTATTTTACTAATTCAAACCCATTACATTTAATTCCCATTTGCCCAGGCTTCACAGACAACTAGCTGAAACTTACATTTGTTACCATTAGTTATGCTACATCTTCCTTCGTCTGGGTGAATTTAGGTGAATTAAGTAACACCTAAGTTAACTGAATTTCTCCTCCGATGTTTATTTAGGGAACCATGGCAACTATTCTCATTCTTGACCTCACTTCTTTTTTTTTTCTCGGGAAAACTTCAGGAATCTCCCTCTTCCCCTGCAATGCCAGGAACCGTAATTGCATTTGTAGCTCGGCGGAAAGAAGCTTTATTTTTTCTTATTTATGAGAGTTACCACTGCGACGAAAGTTATGCCGCCTGCAAGCTGATTTTATCGTTGCATGCTATGAGCGAATGGCACGATCGTTGTTTTAGATTTTATGCTGTAATAATAATAATAATAATAATAATAATAATAATAATAATAATAATAATAATAATAATAATAATAATGGTAATCTTGTCTATAAAGTACAAAAGTGCATCGGTTCCGTAAGAGAACAAATATTCGGACATGAGAAACTAATTAAAAATTCAAGAAAAAGAGCGAGAATCAAAGTGCAAAAAAATGAATAAATAAATAGATAAATAAGCAAAGAAATCAATAAACTGTAATACGAAAACTTAAACTGAAAATCATAGAACGGGAAGATAGTAGCACAGATGCTACAGATTTTTAAACGTTAGTGTTTTATGGTGGTCACATTATCCACTGTTATGCGATATGTGATTGCAACTGAACAGTCTTAAAATCTTAATGTATTTGCTTCACCTACCTCGTGCTACAGATCCCCCCGCGCCCCCCCCCCCAAAAAAAAATGAAATCTGGCCTCCTGGCCTTCTCCCCAAAACTCGAAAAATTTGTTAACTAATTTGGACGTAATAGTTTTATTACAATTTCTTTTTTCTTTTTTTTTTTTGTTTTGTTTTGTTTCTGGTAACTTGAAATTTATTACGATCAGACTGTTTTTCAATCGTCTGCGAATGTATTTTTCCCTGTGAAGTGACTATTTTTTTTTCAAGTAAAACATACAAATGATAAAAATAGTCTGCCTATTAAATATGCGAAAAACAGGATTAAGCCAATTCTATTACAAAATAGAATAGGCGTAATCCTATTATTTTTTTTAGACATGAAGCAGTTCTTACCCTATTGTCATTAATAGACGCAGTCTAAAAGCCAAATATGTATAGAAATTTTAGATATCTGAATTAGTAACTAAAGAAAACTTAAGAAGTTTTAAATCGCAAGGCAGTTGATTTCATTCGTGGCTGATACAAAATGTTTACAAGTTTCGGACTTAGAGCATTAATACAAATCTCGTCGTCCTGTGACTACCGACACCATTTTGTTATTTTATTCCTAATGCAACTATGACAATACTTTTTGTGAACACACATCACTATTATTTCGATTTTGTTCCCAACACTGACAGTAGAATCTAGTGTAACATTCCCCTAATGTCTCTTCGGCGTGTTTGTTATTGCAATCTTTTTTAAAACTGCTATTTTGAATTTCAGCTAATGTTTGCAATTCAGCAATTCCGTTAACTGGAGCTTCAGCTATTTCTGTTGCCTGCAACGCTAGCCATTATTACTGCTTGACCATTGCTTTCGTTTGCAACATCAGCCGTAACTGTCGCTCTGAATTTTCAACCGCTCCAGTTGGTTGAAATTTCGGGACAGAGATTAAAATTGAAAAAGTTTATAAAAGTGGTTTTTTTTTTTTAGGAAAAAAAAGAAGCCAAGATACGTCATCCATTTCCATTCCATTTCAGTATTATCATATAAACAAGGTGAAGATTGGGTGGCCAATAGGCTATATGAAATATTACCCAACAGAAGGGATTCATTTAGAACAAAAAGTAAGAACTCTGAAAATGACACAACCTTTGGTGGTTCTTGATTCTAAATTCACAAGTAATTCGCCATAATTGGATTATTATTAATTCATTCGGAATTATGAGCAAAGATATGCAAGTTCGTCTTCTCCCTTTGTGGAATAATCTATTTTTTGCAAATACCAATAAAATACTTTTAAAACAGCAACAACTTTTACGTTAAAAGAAGAAGAAGAAGATATGTTTACATATATATATATATATTATATATATTTTTTTATACATGTACATATTGCGCTTTCTCTCTCTCTCTCTCTCTCTCTCTCTCTCTCTCTCTCTCTCTCTCTCTCTATATATATATATATATATATATATATATATATATATATATATATATATATATATATATATATATATATATATATATGCATACTCACATATACATATATATATAGTATGCGTGTGCGTGTTTAAAAGAAAATGAGCTAATCAGAATAAAGAATGATTAATCAAAATTGGTCTTAGAATGAGAGAAAGAGAGAGTGTGTGTGCTAAGTATGTTAACTTTGTATGCACGTATGAATGTACGTATGTACAAGACAATATGGGGCCTTCGTGTCTGCATCTAACTAAATAATGGCGATGGTCGTCTCCCACACGTCAGGTCAGGTCCCGTGACGGTACTTGAGAGGTGGACGAACTAGGGAAGCCTCCTATGAGACACAGTTAGTCCGGATTGGGGCGATTACCGGATTCTGGTTACAGAGTTAATCTCTCAATAGCCGATCATAGGATTAGCATATTTTTGTTTGCGTAGGTCTGCCGCGACGCGCGCGCACACGCGCACACACACACATGCACGCACGCGAGCGCACAAAGCACTTCGGAAGTTCAAGCGAGGGTGCAATGCATTACTGCCATAATACCATTCTCCTTGCATTGTGATACATTTTTATCTGTTTATGAATGTATTAATTTATTTTATTCCTTTTTAATAAGTGAGATCTCTTCTTTCTGTATTTCCCATTACCTTCTCTTACTTCTTCCTGATGAACACCATATTCTTTGGAAGCTTTAATTCCAAGTCAGTGGCCCCTGTGGGGTTGTTCCATATGAATAGGTGTCAGCTTATGAATAATAATAATGATAATAATTACACGGAAACACTAAATCGGAAAGACGATCTGAATGATAAAAATGATACATTACACTAGGATTTTTAGGCTGACGGAAAGCAGATTAAATAACATTTATCAAAGCACGTTAAGGTATAAAAATCCTTGTGAGCGCATTCCAGCTACTCTTTTAAAAATCAATATAATGTTAGGGCTTTTTTTAAATTCAAACTTAGAATATATACATAAATAAACATATACATATATATATATATATATATATATATATATATATATATATATATATATATATATATATATATATATATATATATATATATATATATATACACACATTTTTTTTACCTATACACGCGCGACGTGTTCATGATCGCAGATATTAAGCCACAGGTATCGCCTAATATCCAACTCACTGTACCCGGGAATACCTGAAGCCGAAGACGAAATATAATTGATCGATGCTCTGCCCCCGTTAGGATTCGAGCCGTCTCCTATTTAGGAACAACGATAGACAGTGACTTTGACCTCACAGCCATCAATTTGCGTATATATAAATAATATATATAATATATATATATGTATATTGTATGTATATATATATAGAGAGAGAGAGATAAATAATATATATAATATATATATATGTATATTATATATATATATTATATATATATATATATATATATATATATATATATATATAAATATATATATATATATATATATATATATATATATATATATATATATATATATATATATATATATATAGAGAGAGAGAGAGAGAGAGAGAGAGAGAGAGAGAGAGAAGAGAGAGAGAGAGAGAGAGAATATCAGATAACGGGGACAATCCTACAGTGCTTTTTCCTCTCTCTCCTCTTCTCTCTTTTTTCTCTTTTCCCGGATGATCCACCAGAAAGCAAGCAGGCAAGCATCCAGCCCTTTTGTGTTCCAATAAGAATTATTGTAAAGTGGGTTTGCATGCTTCCCACTCGTCCACTTTGGGAGCTGTATAATACCTCTCGTGGGGAAAAGCGTAAAAAAATTGTAAAAAAAAAAAAAAAAGGTATAACAACAGGGGAAGTTTGTTTCGTGATATTTCTAACCCTTTGGCAAAATACACTGGAAGGTGCTCGCAGCTACGCTGAAGCATTGTGTAGCACTTCCTGCTGACGTATGGTCGTTCATATAAATTTTACCCTGTATGAAACAGGAGTTATTCGATAAATAATTTAGTCATCACACTTAATAACTTCAGTAAACCTGGAAGATTTGTACGAAACAGGGCTAAAGGAAATAGAGAAATTATGAGAGAATTTCTCATAATTCATCTCCAATGATGTCTTGTAGTATAACTTAAGCCATAAAGAAAATGTAAGAACGAAATTTAGATATAAATCTGATATTTTTTCTTAAATGCTGGTGCTGCTTATTTTATATATATATATATATATATATATATATATATATATATATATATATATATATATATATATATATATATATATATATATATATATATATATACATATATATATGTGTGTGTGTGTACATAGATATATATTTATATTTTTATATGCATATATATATATTTATATTTATATGTATGTATATATATATATATATATATATATATATATATATATATATATATATATATTTATATGTATATATATATATATATATAGAGAGAGAGAGAGAGAGAGAGAGAGAGAGAGAGAGAGAGAGAGAGAGAGAGAGAGAGAATCATTCTGAAGTACAGCAATAACGCTGGGTAGTTTTCATGAGGGGATGTTGTTGAGGAAGGGCGGTTTGAGGGTGGGGTGTTGCCGGGGGCGGGGGAGAGGTTAGTTACAAGGTAAGAAGTGAAGATGTTTTGATAGAGACTGTGACAAAGATTTTGACAACTACAGATTTAAAGAAGTACGTAGATGTAGGAAGGGGAAAAAGATGATGAGGAGAGAGAAATAGGAGAAACAGGCCTAGGAAAAGGGAGAGAGAGATTGGAATGAACAGAAATAAAGAGATGAAGCAGAGGCAAGATGGAAACAAAAGAAAGAGAGACAAAGTGCAGATGAAGTGTCAAGAGGAACTGAAGGATGGGAAGAGAGGAAAACAGGAGATAGAGCAGAGAGAATAAAATGAGGAGGAAATGGTAAAGAAAAACCGGCAGGTGAAAGATGAGAATGGAGGAAGTCACAAGAGTGCGGTGTATGTTTACATTGCTTTTACTTCTGGTTATTTTTTTTTATTTTCTAAAATATTTTTCATGTATAACGTGCAAACCTAAAAAAGTACAATTTCGTTAAAAAAAAACTGATCTACACAGCGCAATAAATGTAATCACAATCACCCATGCATGTCATCAGCAAACGAAAACAATCCAAAGGAGGAAAAATAAAACAGAGTAGAGGAAATTTAAGGGCCATATTTTTCAATATTCAGGTCACAGTTAGTACAGACGACCCCTTTCCGTAATTGGCAGTTTTACCCTGGTTACTCCCCTGGCCCAATTTTAGCCAGTATTTTTTCTTCATACCTTTTCAAGGAAACGACTGAGAGAGAGAGAGAGAGAGAGAGAGAGAGAGAGAGAGAGAGTAATCTTACCCTCTTTTGTGGAGGCGGACGAAATGGGAAGTATAATTCACTTACATCGTACTGAATTAATACAGAAGGAATAGGAATTTGGGGTCAAAAAGATAACTGAAAAATTTCCCGTAGGGGGTTAGTGCCGTCAGTGCACCACGTGCGGTGTACTGTAGGTATTACTTAAGGTTCTTTGCAGCGTCCCTTCGGCCCCTAGCTGCAACCCCTTTCGTTCCTTTTACTGTACATCTGTTCGCATTCTCTTTCTTCCATCTTAATTTCCACCCTCTCCTAGAAGTTGCTTCAAAGTGCAACTGCGAGGTTTTCCTCCTGTTACAAAACCTTTGTACTGTAAGTTTCCGTTTCAGCGTTGAATGACCTCATAGGTCCCAGCGCTTGGCCTTTTGGCCAAAATTCTATATATTCCAATTCGATAAGACAGTAGTTATATTTTGATGGCTACAATATAAAATCAGTTATAAGCAACTGGATATCGTAAAGAAATACTTGTTTCATGCGTGATGAGTGCATGAGTACTTCACCCTTCAGTCTTTCCAGAGCAGTTTTAGTAGTGATATAAACGATGATGAACAGGACGCCAAACTCTTGTTACCTTGATGTGTTATATATGTATATGTATATATATGTGTATGTGTATGTATCTGGTGCATACATTATCCTACATCCTTCGCGAGTATTATTATTATCCATATTATTTTTAATAATAATAGCAGTTATTAACGAGGATAAGGCTCTGCAGCGTGGCTGTAAAATTGCAATATTATTTTAGAAAGCAAAATCCGGAAAATTTCCCGACGCGCTATTTGGAGCCTCTCCCGGCCAGAGCGAAATTCTTGATAATTGCAGAGAATCATGCAGGGATACAAGAGCGTTTTTGTTTCTTTTTTTAACCTCTCTATCTCTCTAGGCAATACATTTTCTTACTTTTAATACTCATCGTCTTAGCATTTAAGACGCAAATAAATTGTCTATTTCAGTGGATTAAAGCCAGATAGATTTGGTTGGTTATAATAGGCCTTTCTCATTTTAGTTAATCATTAAAGCCTTGTAAAAGAAAATGAGAAAATTGATCTTAGAACGAGAGAGAGAGAGAGAGAGAGAGAGAGAGAGAGAGAGAGAGAGAGAGAGAGAGAGAACGAATTCCATGAGAGTATGTTATCAGAAGAATCTTGTTTTACGAGAGACGTCAAAATGAGAGAGAGAGAGAGAGAGAGAGAGAGAGAGAGAGAGAGAGAGAGAGAGAGAGAGAGAGGGGGAGTTTATCAAGAAGAAAGGTTTATCCTGATGGGTCATGCAGGAACTCATAAAGAGGCTGGAGACTAGTAAAACTAGATTTAGAGTGACATAGAGTATGCGGATGATAAAGATCTTCATGAGAGTTGTGAGTGTGTGTATGTGTGTTTGTAGTAAATAATAACGATGTAACTGAAAGTTATCGTTTTTTTATTTATTTTGTTATTTTCTGGAGTGCTTCCCAGCTTTACAAAGCCATTTTGTATGATATTTTGATATTGATTGGACCAAAAAAATTATCTTTTGAAAGAGAAGAATATTGAAATTTTGAATCTTTTGTTATTATGAAAGTTGTAATTTTGTGGTCAGTAAAGCTATCTATCTATCTGTGTGTGTGTATATGTGTGTGTGTGTGTGTATGAATGTGCGTGTGTGCGTTGTGCTAATGGTGTAGAAGTCGTGTGGGTTCGCTTGCGTTCGTGACCAGAAATAAAGATGGATTCCTTTAGCCCAACCTCTTGCCATTTACAACATCCACTTCAGGACTTCTCTTCTGACATGACCTATTTTTTTTTTTTTAAGGGGGAAATATTTTCTTTCTGTCTCTGATGGAGCTCTCTCTCTCTCTCTCTCTCTCTCTCTCTCTCTCTCTCTCTCTCTCTCTCTCTCTCTCTCTGTATGCAATGAGAATACATGGAAATATATATATATATATATATATATATATATATATATATATATATATATATATATATGTATGTATGTATATATATATATATATATATATATATATATATATATATATATAGAGAAAAGAGAGAGAGAGAGAGAGAGAGAGAGAATTTACTCACGTTTGTCGGATCCTTGAAAAACATCGCTGTAAACTTCTGATCTTATTAAAAAGTCAAACTTCATCCAAGGTCCTTTGTGTTTTGGGCAAATTTTATTCTAGCGTCATCACTGTCCTTTAAATCGAGTCACTAAAAACTTATTGATCTTACTGACTCAGAAATTTATAAAAATAAAAAAATTCTAATCCGATACCAGCAATAATTCTTTTCTCAAAACCACATTCTCTCTTTTTTCAAAAATAGTTTCTCTCTCTCTCTCTCTCTCTCTCTCTCTCTCTCTCTCTCTCTCTCTCTCTCTCTCTCTCTCTCTCTCTCTCTCCTAACGGCAGAATGGAACAAAAAGCTACTTAACTTGTGGACTTCATCAGCGACATTTTGCAGCAAACTTGTGTGTCTGGAGGGGTAGCTCATGTTTTATTTTTGTCACTGGCGGAATTATTGTTTATATATTTATATATATATATATATATATATATATATATATATATATATATATATATATATATATATATATTTATATATATATATAGTATGTATATATATATATATATATATATATATATATATATATATATATATATATATATATATATATATATATATATAAACATGTGGAAAGCTTGCAGTTTTAAAAATAAGAAAATAAGTTGTATTTTACTAAAATTTTGTGTTGTTGTTTTGTGATATCAGTAACCCTGAGATTTCTTTATTGAATTATTTTTTTCTCACAGGGCTTTTCTCGTCATGGTTGCTTGTTTCTTTGAGAGAGAGAGAGAGAGAGAGAGAGAGAGAGAGAGAGAGAGAGAGAGAGAGAGAGAGAGAGAGAGAGAGAGAGAGCGTGTTTGTTTTACCTTACAGTATATGCTTTCTTTTTTTTTTTTTTTGTGCTGTTTTCCTTTCATTCATAAAATAAATCATAAATTTCTCATATGACACCTTCCTCCCCACTTGACATAATATATTCAAATATTTTTTATTACTTAATTTATTTAAGTAAATTTTAAATTATTATTCAGTTGATTTAGGTAACTTTTAAATTATTATTCAATTTATTTAGATAACTGTTAGATTATTATTCAATTTATTTAGATAACTTTTGAATTATTATTCAATTTATGTAGGTACTTTTAAATTATCTAATTTATTTAAGTAACTTTTAAATAATTATTTAATTTACTTAAGAGACCTTTAGATTATTATTTAATATATTAAAGTAACTTTTAAATTGTTTAATTTTGTTAAATAACTTTTAATTTATTTAATTTATTTCAGTAACTTTTAAATTATTTAATTTACTTAAATAACTTTGAAATTTATTATTGACAGCATGACACACTATGCCTAAACACTCCCCCGAAAAGCGGAAGTTATAATTCACGTTTGTCTTCTTCTTCTTTTTCTTTTAACGTGCTTTTATTCACGTTTGTATGCTTTTTTATTTTCAATCTGTGATTTGATTGCGCGTTAACTAAAGACTGTTTTGCCTTTTAGCAAATAGATAATATTTTGACTCCGGACTTACTCTCTCATAAAAGAATTTCAGTTGACAGATGAGTGGAGAGTCTTCGTGAATGAAATGTTTGAATAATCCCTAAATATTATAAATGCATTTTTCTCTTTCTCTCTATCTATCTATCTATCTATCTATCTATCTATCTATCTATCTATCTATCTATCTATCTTTATTTATTTATTTGTTCATTTCTTTTTTCTTTTCTAATGACTGATCTCATCTTTCTGTATTTAGTATTACCTTCTGTTACGTATTTCAAATGAACACCATATTCTTTGGAAGCTTGAATTCCAAGTCTTCTGGATATCAGTAATGATATCAGTCATTCTTTCTGCCTGTTACCTATGTATCCAGTATTATTATTATCATCATCATCATTATTATCAATTCTTATACATTTTAGAAGCTAGAAGGAAGCAATACCTGTCTCTGCGAATTTGAGTGAACAAAACCCTCGAGAATGAAGTAACGGGTTTGGATGAATTTAGGTGAGCACATGGATGTTGCATATCGATGAAAAGTATGTCGCTCGTTAATGTCTACACAGTAAACACTGTAGCATTATCCATATCATTTTGGAAGAATTGCGGCCAACGTATAATAAATTCATGCATTCATAATACTAGTTTATTCATCCGTGCAGTGTCTTTAGTGAGTGTATGCTCTTTGCTAAGTATTTATTATTATTATTATTATTATTATTATTATTATTATTATTATTATTATTATTATTATTATTATTATTATTATTTACAAAACAAATCATGGTTCATCAGATCCCTAGGAAGCATAAAAAATTTATTATATTCATATTTAAACTATGATGATAATAATAATAATAATAATAATTGTAAGATTATTATTATTATTATTATTATTATTATTATTATTATTATTATTATTATTATTATTATTATTATTATTAGTGTTGTTGTTGAACAAATGAATGGTCACCAACTTCCGATTACCGGAATGCCCATGTTCAGAATACGTAAGACTTAACGAAGAAACGTTGATTGACCTCCTCTCTCGCCTGTCCTTTCAGCCTCAAGGCATGTTCGTCGGGAAGTACGAGTGGAGCGGGGACATGGAGGCCGGCGACTGCTCCATCAGGATATCGGACGCCAGCGAAGTCGACGACGGAGACTGGGAGTGCCAGGTCACGGCTTCCGCCTTCACGGCCCAGGATGCCCTGACCTCCAGGATAGCACAGCTGGTTGTCAGAGGTAGGATAATGACGCGGTTTTAAGGCATAGTTGAGCTTATATAGGTAATTATTCATTATGATGAAAAGTGATATCAAATTGGTCGTTATTCAGTATGATGAAAAGTGAGGTCAAATTGGTCATTGTTCATTATGATGAAAAGTGAGGTCAAATTGGCCGTTATTCATTATGATGACAAGTGAGGTCAAATTGGTCGTTATTCAGTATGATGAAAAGTGAGGTCAAATTAGTCGTTATTAAGTATGATGAATGGTGAGGTCAGATCCGAATTAAGTTTGTTTGTGGTGTGGTACAAATTGTGAAATGTTGGAAATGTAAATAGTAGATGTATGTTGTCAGCATTTCGCATCATGTGAATTGTTGGAAATGTATGCAGTAGATGCATGTTTTAACGTCTGACATGTGAAATGGTGGAAATTTTGGAAAACGTTGGAAATGTATACAGTAATATATGTTCTTAACATTTCATATCATGTGAATTGTTGGAAATGTATACAGTAGATGTATGTTTTAACGTCTGACATCATGTGAAGTGTTGGAAAGTTGGAAAAAGGTTGGAAATGTATACAGTAGATGTATGTTTTCAACGTTTGACATTATGTGAAATGTTGCAAAATGTTGGGAGTGTATACAGTAGATGAATGTTTCTAACATTATATGCAATGTTTGAAATGTTTATAGTAGATGTATTTTTTTAACGTTTGACATTATTTGAAATATATTGGAAATATTGGAAAAGTATACAATGGATGTATGTTTTTAACATCTGACATTTTTCTTTGCACTGAAAGAATTCTGCCGCGGATGTTGTTGCTCACATTTCCTCTTTTGTTTCACTGTGACGCATTTTCATTATTTTTCATCATCATCGATATTTCTGTCTTAACCATTGCCATCATCATAATGGTTTACTTTCCAGTATACGGAGAGTATATCGTATTTATACCTGAATTATTTTAGGGTGAGAAAGCCGTTAGCAGGCCAAAAAACATATACAGCCCTCTGTGAAAACTTTACCTAAAACTCTACATAGATACGTGTGTGTAGAGTACAGCTTTCCTTTCCCTTTGCTGTGATAGAAGTTATATCTAGTCAAGGAATGGGTCGTAATAACTTGACAGTCCTTCTTAGCTCAAGAATTCAGTATCATAAGTGTTAATAATTGCTGACGACTCAGCTGTGTATAGGCAGTGCATTTATTGCGTTACTGAATTACGAAAATGACCAAAGAGGAGTACGAAGGAAAATTGTATATTTTTTCATTTCGCGGTATCTCTAAAACCTCTCAGAAACACATCAGTTTCAAAAATAAACAAGTTTCATTAACGTTTCTTCTCGGCTGACTGTATAAACTAAAAATTCGCTGATGCAGAGAGCGAATATTGATTGCCAAATTCTCTCAGAAAGGGCAGTAGATGTTCCGATAAGAGATATTTAGCTCGAGTTAACTTTTTGCCGGAAACTGCATTAGCCCCTCGAAAACTTGTTAGGAGACACTCGTGTGTGACCCCTAACACCTAAGGCCTCAGAGAACCTCGCCTTGTACAGTGTTCAGCCAAACAAGTACGCAATGAGGTTTCGGTAATGTGATTTATAGGAGTTCCCGAAGCTCTGCAGATATTGGTACCTAATAAGGAACGACCCGTCCCTGAAGGAATTGCACGTAATACGGATGACTTAAATCACCTATCTTAGATAGTTTTTAATTTGTAAAGTTTTTTATTGATATTGAAATCTCATATTCACTGACCAACAAGTCTTGTTGCTCTTAAACTAATCAAACTTTTATATCGTACAATTAAGCCATTTACGTTAACTTTACACTATCAGAGAACGACGAAACTTATTGACCAGAAAATAAATAAAGACGCAATCCAAAAAGCTTTGGTAAATTTTACAGAAAGACTAAAAATACAATAGCACACACAACTGCTCATGCGCACGCGAGTATATCTATGCTCCCGTGCGCACGCACGCACGCATGCGCGGACTCGGAAAAACCAGATGAATTCTTGAAGATTACGGGCTTCCAAATCCGCTTCCGAAAGGAAATGACATCCGAAGCCGTAAAAGTTCGCTATGGAAAGAAGAATGATCTTGATAACGGACTTTCTTCTTCTTCTTCTTCTTCTTCTTCTTCTTCTTCTTCTTCTTTAATTCTTTTCACTTTTGTTGAGTTTGGTCCAAGCCAAAGCTTCTTTGACATTAATATTTTTTCCCCCCTTCCACGCGAAGCTCATACGCGGATGATTCCATTTAATCGTGAACCGAGTCGCATTTGGAAGAATTGCATTGTGGGGAATGTATCGTGGGTTATTCTGTTGTGCCCTTGTGGAATTGAGGAATTATATAATTGGACTCATAGATAACATTATGAATTCGTACATGCTTTTTCATACATATACATACATACACACATACGTAACTAAAGGTAGTGAATGTGTGGATTCATACGTAACTAAAGGTAGTGAATGTGTGGATTCATAGGCTTTTATGCAAGCATATAAGTATGACATTTATCACTGATTTCTATATTATGTGGCATATGTATGTATACTTAAGAAAATTGCTAAATCATTTTCATTTTACGTACGTTTATGTACACAGTATATGTCTATCTATCTGTCAGTCTATGTAATATATATATATATATGAATATATATATATATATATATATATATATATATATATATATATATGTATTTGTACATATATATATATATATATATATATATATATATATATATATATATATATATATATATATATATATATATATATATATATATATATATATATATATATATATATATATATAGTGATTTGTATACACATGACTAAGCAATGGGTACGACTTAGACTAGTCATCAACGTGTGAACTCGACTTCTTCCCTTCGCTTCAAACCTTTTAATTAACATGACACCACGGGAGTAGCAAGGGGAGATTATGAGTCCTTTGGGACATGCAAAGGTCATTACGGATATTAGTAATTAACTAATTACAGTAATCCCGATGATGCGAGGAATGTCAGTCAGATATCAAGGGACCCCACCAGCATCTGCATCTGATAGCGTTCATCGTCGAGGCATTATCAGACGTGAAGGCAATCTTAAAGTGATTAAGTATTTTCGGGGCTTGATTGATTGATGTTGTTTTGTGTCATACACACACACACACACACACACACACACACACACACACACACACACATATATATATATATATATATATATATATATATATATATATATATATATATATATATATATATATATATATATATATATATATATATATATATATATATAAGTTCCTCGTTGGACAGGTCAGTATCATTCTCAGCTAGCACTCTGTTGGGCCCGCGTTCGATTCTCCGGCCGGCCAATGAAGAATTAGAGGAATTTATTTCTGGTGATAGAAATTCATTTCTGGGTATAATGTGGTTCAGATTCCACAATAAGCTGTAGGTCCCGTTGCTATGTAACCAGTTGGTTCTTAGCCATGTAAAATAAGTCTAATCCTTCGGGCCAGCCCTAGGAGAGCTGTTAATCAGCCCAGTGGTCTGGTTAAACTAAGGTATACTTAACTTTTTACACACACACACACACACACACACACACATATATATATATATATATATATATATATATATATATATATATATATATGTATATATATATATATATATATATATATATATATATATATATATATATATATATATATATATATATATATATATATATATATATATATATATATATATATATATATATATATATATATATATAAGGAACAGATATCAGAACACCTCAGCCTCTCATACGCTTTGTTACTGATAACACTTGGCTCACAAGATTCACTCCAAAATACTTCAGGCGATGATACACTGCATATCTCCCTCGTCTGCCGGTTGGCCCGGAGGCAATCCGAAATCTTTTACGCATGAAGTAGATCTATTGTCACGCTCGGAAACTCTCCAATCCCTCAGGTTTCATTCACCATGAAAGAAGGAGCAGACCGAAACGTTATAGTTTGTTTAAAATCAGAAAGAAAAAAATCTATGAAGCAATTGGAATGGTCGTCCTCCGATTTTTAGTTCCCGATCCTCGACGTTCTCTTTCTCATGGTCACGATCCCGGGACATCAGTTTATAGTTATTCACTACTGTTACATAAAAAAAAAAGTGGTTAATACCAAGAGAGGAGGGAGATATTTGTTCGTTTTATGGGATACGGATGCCCATGTACTTTTCATGCGCTGTATACTGTATGCACAGATATGCATGCAGAAACCGTATGAAATTTGTTGCGTATCCTTACATGAGGATTTTGTTTTAGACGTTTATACTAAAACAGGAAGCTGAAATGCCACTGCCTGCTTCAGCAGTGAGAAGACAACTCTATATAACAAAGTTTGCAGAGAATGGCGTAAACAGCAAAATGAATCGCATTCTGTTCTCGGGATTTCACAATTTATAAAAGATACGACTGATTGCAACGTCCTATCAGCCATTGTATGGTCCAGATTACGAGCACCAGTGTGATGGTAAGATATAATATAGAGGTAACAGGAAATGATAAAACAAGAATGTATAAGTGACATTTCCAAAAATGGATTGCTGAAATATCTTTGCAAAGTTGTTGTCCACAGAAGGACTTAGGTGAAACGGTGACTCGCATTTTGTAGAGGAGGTCTTGTCATGTAGAGAGACCAAAAATGGCTCCTGGCAGGAGAATTCTGATGTTTAACGAAATATTATGGATCCAGAGTATCAGAATCTATAAATGATATAAAAATTAATGTAGTATAAGAAACTTTACGAGACATTTAGGGATAATAAAGTTTCATTTAATCCTATGAATAGTTATTGAATTTGTTGAAGATTTCAGAAACTGGTATTTCTTCCTTGGGCTCATTAGACAGAAGGTAAATGAAAGCCATGAAATACAGGAGTTCTACTTATGATGTTTTGGTTATGAGTGTAGATTTTGTATGAATTTTATTCTGCAACAGAGAGAGAAAAAGAAGAAGATATGAAATTTTTCGTTTTTTTTTATTTTTTGAGTGCAAATTCGCCCTCAGAAAATAAATGAATAAATAAAAGGCTGCCGTTTATCAATAAACGATGGAATCTTCCTTTCAGAAATAAGTAAGAAAAGTCGCGGTTTCGGGAGGAACCGCCCCCAGATTGCGCCTTTTCATTTAATTCCGAAAATCCGACGTAAATCGAATTTGCTTCGACGACGGACAAATTCATTTATCGCTACAAATTCCTTTCGTGGCGTAGATCTTCTTCCTCCGCCTCCGCGCTTAGCTGGGAAGAACATTGCATTTCACTGCAGTAATCAAATACAGAGAGAGAGAGAGAGAGAGAGAGAGAGAGAGGTGGTTCTAGTTGAAATTAGGCTTGTGCCAACACGGACTCTTGCTTATATTGAGGAATGGGGGCTGAGGAAGAGAATGCTAATTTTTGTTTTTTATGAAATTTGACTAATGATAGCACGGGCTCTTGCGTAGAAAATGAAAAAGGGAAGGAGGAAAGACTTTAGATTTTAGATTAAAATGGGTTTTGGCAGAGAGAGAGAGTTTAGATTTTATATTAGTTTGGGTTTTGGCAGAGAGAGAGAGAGAGAGAGAGAGAGAGAGAGAGAGAGAGAGCGACTGGACGGGAATGAAAAATGGAATGACTTCCTTTGAAATATTTATTACCAAGAGACTGGGAAAAATGGGAGAGACAACTCCCCGTAAGCATAACTTGCTCTGGATACTAAGACAGAATAATAATCATGGCACGACGCCGTCAGAATTATACACGAGATGAAGAGGGAGGAGGAGGAAGAGGAAGAGGAGGAAGGAAGAGCGGATGAGAGAGAGATAAGACAAGAAATGGGGGAGATGGGATAAGCAGTGCTAAATGAAGGGTGTGCCAAATAAATGAACTATATTAAGGTATGCCGGAGGAGGGAGGTGGAATGAAAGCTGGCAAGAAAGAGAGAGAGAGAGAGAGAGAGAGAGAGAGAGAGAGATGATAGCCATGGGTATAAAGGGTAGATAGAGATGAAAGAGGCAAGCAAAAGTAGGGGACAGGGATAGGAGAAGTATTCCAAATGAGGGAAGTGAGGGAAATGGGAAAAAGGGGATTTGTTGGGGCGGGGAGGGGGGTGAATGACAGAGCTGACAAAAATGCAAGACCGAAGGGAGGAGATGAGGAATGAAGTAAATTAGGGAAACTTGAGATGGTAAGACGAAGGAGAGAGATAGAGAGAGAGAGAGAGGGGGGCGGGGGAGATGCCTCATGGACGAATCGTTAACTCCGTTACATAAATGCAAGAAGCAGTTTGTTTTTTTTACGCTTTTAAGACGCCAGGAATGCTCCGGAAGACTTTTTTTTTCAGATTTCAAAGTTTGAAGGAGCGTCTCGATGTAGGTGATTAGTGGAAATGCTTTAGGTTCGAAATCGCTGAAGTTTTTAGTTTGAATGAGGTTTGAACGTAAGAAATTTGTGTGAATGAATGGACGTGGGAAACATAATATTATCTTTTCTTTGTTTGTATGATTTTGAAGATTAAATGAATCGTATTTTATTAAAAGAGCACTGAACGGAATCCCTGTCCGTTCCAGATTACGAAAGTTCTCTCTTTCTCTCTCTCTCTCTCTCTCTCATTTTCATTTTCATTTTCATTTTCAAGTAGTTTAAATTACTTTCATTAGTAAATACAGATAGTTATTTCCTTAGTCCCAGTCATCCAATCATGAACTTAGTGCGAAAAGTCGGCAACTCATCTTGTATACGCTATCTCTATATATTTTTATAAAAGATACTAAACCACTTTGGTTAGTTATTCTCTTCTGAATCAGAATAAGGACAAATCTCTGAAATAATTGGTTATGATTCGCTTAGCGGTGAAGTTAATGAAACCACATTGTTATCAAACCACATTGTTATTTAGCAATCTGATTTGAATTTTACGAATTTTCCTAGATTTTAGTAATCCATGTGGTTGAAATCACAGAAATAAAAAAAATTAGTTTGCTGTGAATTTTAAATACCATTCTCAGTTCGTATCAATTAAACTTTATGTTAATCTTGAGCGGGTATGTTTATGTCAAATTTAAATGTACATCGAAATGTTTGGAGACAGTGTGTTTATTAATCGGCAATGAATTTTGAAGTTCTCATTTAATTTCAAATAAACCAAAAACTTTTGCGAATGAATGGTATTTTTTTATATTTTCAAATGATTACCATATTCATTGGAGGCTTCAGTTTCAAGTCAATGGCCCCTGTGGGCTTGTTCCATATGAGTAGGGTTCATCTTCTTAATAATGATAATAATTGAGGATATTCCGTATATTTCCGAATTCTGATTGCTGAAATATTAAAATATATAAGTAAATTTTTCAAAATTTATTGATCTGAAATTTTCAGCTAAACTGTTGAATGAAATCTTCCAGTAAAATCAGTCTTAATCCGTGTTATTCCAAACTCGAATTAAATCCCACGAGATTTAATGTAAAACTGCCTCTCCTCTAATTTTAGTTTTAAGAAAATCAGTCTGAGGAGCTACCTACTTTGACATTATATTAAATTCAGGGGCGTGACCATTAATCTAATTCAAACGGTGCGAAAGACTTATTTTCTTAATTCATTACAAATTCAAGGAATTTCCCTCCATATCCCCGAATGGTTCGCGTGAATAATCCCAAGATACTTCACCTGCGTTCGTGAAATACACAGAGTTAATGGCCAGCCTTTGAATCGGGTTAATGACATGAGATACGGCGCGCGAATCCCTTTTCGCGCTTGCAGATTAACCTTGATTTTAATTACCCGGAGATGATCATTAACGCGGCTTCCCTTTGTCACTTACGGTCCGTTTGTCGCGTAAGTGGTGTTCCCGAAATGCGAAGAAGAAGAAGAGCGGCAGGTATTAATTATTTGTCGAGTTCTGTTGCAGTGTCAGGCTGCGTCGGTAAATAAAGGCTCGTGATAACTGTGGTGCTGTTATCAGTGTAGTTGTCGTTGCTGTTGCTGCTTCTGCTTTGTTTGTTGTTGTATCTATTGTTGTAGTTGTTGTTAATGGTGGTGGGGGGATGTCATAGTTGACGCTGTAGTTATCAACTTTACCGTCCTCATTAATCCCGTAGATGTCTGCCTCATTGACGCGGACTCGGACTTCATAAGAAGTCTGTGTCGCGGGTTCAAATCCGCAGCCGGACGGTCAGAGGGCGGACGCTTTGCTATCCGTGTAGACACCCCGGGATTATGTATGTAATCAACGGATAGGTTTGCTGAAAGCAAATGGGTGTTACAGACTAATACACACACAAACAAAGCCACTCCAACAGCTTCTAAAAACATAACAGACGCCTTACACGTCTCGAACTGTCGGCCTAAACCGCTCACGTCTCCGCGCTGCTAAGGGAAAGGGAGCTGGGGATTTGGCACGATACATATACACATGTGCTACCGGGGTCTAAGCGATGTCAGGCAGGGCAGCCGATCGAGGCTACGGCATACCCCAACGCCAAATCAAAGTCCTTCAATAGAAGGCATCGTGCTTACCCATATGAAAAATGGGAAAAAGCACGTTAAACGAAGAAGAATGTCTGCCTCATTAACATCGTCGCTCTCACCTGAGTGGCGGCAGTTTACCTTCATACGTAAGCATATTTAATTTTTATCTCTCTCTCTCTCTCTCTCTCTCTCTCTCTCTCTCTCTCTCTCTCTCTCTCTCATGCCCTCAAGATTGTTTATAATTTTTTGTCTAATATATCACCTATATAAGGCAGTGTTTACATCCCCAAACCAGTCTGAATGCACATTGTCACGCTCATCTTAACTAATATTCATACACGGTTAATTTTTACACACTATTATTTGAATACGAATTTTGCCATCACATCCTTCTTCGTATGATGAAGTACTCATGATTTTTTTCATAATCGTAGTCGCTCAAATGTGCACTTTAAATGTGCAGTGGCATACACGCATCTTCAGGCACAGCTACCTAAGGTGTAAGACGCACTTTCGTTATCTGGGGAAAAGAACGGTTATTATTGTTTTGTTTTTCCTACCCCCATTTGCATGTGCATGCATAGGGAGTCGTCATTCGTACGTGATGTTGATAGCTTGGAGAGAGAGAGAGAGAGAGAGAGAGAGAGGCGGGGGTGGGGGGGAGACTTCTAGTCCCATATCTTCAGCGGAAAGAGAGAAGGGAAAATTTCCATTCTCATGGTAGCCTAAAGAGAGAGAGAGAGAGAGAGAGAGAGAGAGAGAGAGAGAGAGAGAGAGAGAGAGAGAGCATCATTCCCATGGTGGCTTTGAGAGATAGAATGAAGAAAATTATGTAGCTTAAGTATGTATATATATATATATATATATATATATATATATATATATATATATATATATATATATATATATATATATATATATATATATGTGTGTGTAATATAAATATACATAAACAAACACACACATATATATATGTGTGTGTGTGTGTTTGTGTGTATATACTGTATATACTGTACATATATATATACAGTATATATATATATATATATATATATATATATATATATATATATATATATATATATATATATATATACTGTTTATATATATGTATATATGCACTGTACATATATGTATATATAAGTACGTATGTGTGCTGGTATAGATGTAAGTACTGACTCTAGCAGAATCCTCATACTTTTGGACAACTCCTTTTCATAAGGTGAAGACAATACTGGAACTGGAATATAGAATTTAGACCAAAGGCCAAGTCCTGGGATCTAAGAGATCATTAAGCGCTGAAAAGGAAATTGAGGGCAAAGAAGGTCTTAATTGAAGGCGTGGCCGAAGGAAAACATCGCGGTTGCGCTGTGAAACAGTTGTTAGGAAAGGGTGGAAAGTAAGATGGAAGAAAGAGAATATGAACGGAGGTACAATAAAAGGAGTGAAGGGGTTGCAGCTTGGAGCTGAAAGGACACTGCAAAGAATCTTAAGGCATTCACCTAAAGGGCATCGCTTGAGCGGTGTACTGTCGGCGCTTCCCTCCTACGGGCGATGACAGTGTTGACAAGACTCGAACTTTATTCTGTGGTGCATTTTTATACTAAACCACTTGCATTTTTCCCACCTTTTTAGCAATTGTTTCATTATCGTATTTGTCAAAAGGTTACTCCTCTCTCTCTCTCTCTCTCTCTCTCTCTCTCTCTCTCTCTCTCTCTCTCTCTCTCTCTCTCTCTCTCCTTCTCAGTATATGACATTTTTATGCAATTCTCATGAGACGCGAAAAATTATATTTACTGCAGAAAGTTTGTGTGATATAGACATTTAAGTGGCTTCAATTATCAGGTAATGTAAATTGATGCTGCATTGTAATTAGTCATGAGTCATTAATTAAAAATAAGTCATTTCCAAAATTCACTGAAAATGCAGTTCGTCATTTTATCTGCTTCATATTTTATGTATCACATATTGCAATGAATTATACAATCAAGTGTAAGAGCGAGTGTAAGCATACATTCATACGTATATAAATGTATACATACACATGTGTATATATATGTATATATACATACTCGTACATACATATGTATGTGTGTATATACTGTATATATATAAATATAATAAACGATGCCAAAAATATAATGCAGAAAAAGGTAGGCATTTCCTAAGCATTATTTTACTTACATTTCGTGATTCAAGGCTTAATATTCTTTTGTGGTAATTAACTCTGCTCAATAAAAAACACCATTTAAGTGTCTAAACACCCAAAGTAAATTAATGCATAAAAGTCCTAAACAGAGAGAGAGAGAGAGAGAGAGAGGAAAACTGCACGCCTGTTTATCTGAATATATGAATACCACAGAGAGACCTCGTCAGTCACCCAGCACACGAAATGCTCCATCAATGAAGAGTATACCTGTCCACCTGTCATTAGGATCTTGTTATATTCATATCCGAGGGACAGCGCGTCTGTCAAAGAGACGACGCGGTCTCATGCATTCATGAGGAGGGAAAAGTATTGAGTTTTTCATCGGATCGTCATTATTTCCAGCGTTTTGACGTTGATCGGGATTTATGACGTTCGGGAAGGGGGTGGGGTGATGGGAAGTGCTTCCCCCTGTTCTACGAAGGAAGAGTGAGTCCAATCATTTATCCTTTTTTTATGTTTCTTTGCTCTAAATGCTAATTTTTTTTATCATAGTTTAATCATTTCACTGATGTATTGATGTATACTCATACACTTATATTTGTACAGTCATCACAAATACAATTTCGTATATCAAGATTTGTCTCGACACAGACTTTAAACTCGCCGAATGTTTTCCTCACGTTTAATTACGTAAATGGTACGCGGACGCAAGCACACATATATATATTTATATATTTCTGCTGACCCATTATTACTCCTCTCTAAAGATGACGTTGCCATCGTTTGAAGTCATGTGCTGTTTCTAACGTCGTTACCGTCATGCCGCTGACTGCATCGTGACGTCAGAACATAGAGACGCGCTTGAACCTAGCGCCCTTAATTTTTTTTTTTTTTTATTCAACCACGTTTTGACGTGTCCCGATAACGCTGCATAGAGGATATCTATATATATGTTTGTAATGACATCAAAACAACGAGGGTACAATTTCTCATTGTTTGACATTATCGATCTGGAAAGGGGCTGAAGGCTGGTACGTCAAGGGCGCACAGATATATTTTACATCATATGTATATATATATATATATATATATATATATATATATATATATATATATATATATATATATATATATATATATATATATATATATATATATATATATATATTCATAAATATATGTATATATTGTTATGCATATATAAAACAAAATCCATGAAGGAAAAAAGAAACAGTGGAGTGCTGCAAGACCTTTCGACTTACAGTCCTTTACGTAGCAGACTGAAGAAATATAAAAATAAGTTTACAAAGAAAGCTCGTATAAATGACAGATGGGGATTACAAAGGATTTTCGTGATTCAGTTATGAATTATATATATAGATATATGACATATATGTATGTGTGTATGTATATATATTACATATATATATATATATATATATATATATATATATATATATATATATATATATATATATATATATATATATATATATATATATATATGGGAGTTCACGTCAGCAGTAGGGTACAATTTTGGTACGAAGATTTGCTCTCTCTCTCTCTCTCTCTCTCTCTCTTATGTAAGTTGACAATAAGTAACTCTCGCTCAAAAGTAAGTAAATATTTCTGCAAACTAATATAAACGCATATAAGCACATTCATACGCACATATATATACATACACAAACATTTGAATATATATATATATATATATATATATGTATATGTATATATATATATATATATACATACATACATACATACACCCAAGCACATTCGAATACATATATACATACACATGCACTCACACATTAATAAGTTTAATGCATATTAAATCATTTTGCGAATTTCTCTCTCTCTCTCTCTCTCTCTCTCTCTCTCTCTCTCTCTCTCTCTCTCTCTCTCTCTCTCTGTATATGTGTGTGCGCGCGCGGACATATGTGGGAGTGCTTATTTCAGAGTGAGTTACACTAGACACCATCAAGTGACGGTCAGGTCAGTTTGCCTTATCTGCGAACACGTCTCCCCCGGATATAAATCTGTCAAGAGGATCATTCGGTTCAAAGAATTACACCCAGTTGCTTCTTATTACTGAGATTCACTGCGCGAATTCCCGCAGAGGAAATCCTCCCGGTTTACTGACTGATCAGCTGGGCCCAGGAAATTACTGATGCAGTTTTTTTTTTTTTTTTTTTTTTTTTTGAGCGTGGGTACATTGCCTAATCTCTGAATGTGGATTTTATATAGTTCTCATGAGATTTTTACACTCTCATAAATTTTTCTAACTTCACAAATGGAAATTTGTGGGGCAAAAAAATTTTTTTTTAAATTAAGGATGTTAAAATTATTAAAAAGAATGTCATGTTGTTTAGTTGTGTTCCATATAAGAATCTATGTCATATACATCGTAAAACAACATATATATATATATATATATATATATATATATATATATATATATATATATATATATATATATATATATATATATATATATATATATATATATATATATATATATATATATATATATACATATATATATATATATATATATATATTACTTATATATATGCGTGTGCGCGTGTGTATATGTGTATACATATACATACATATGTATTTATATGTTTATATAGAATATATATATTTATATATATATACACACATAAATATGCATAAATTTTTTTATGATTTTAATGTCTACTTGGTATTTCAGGACCTGTGAAATTTAACATTTTGGGATATAATTTACAAGAGAATGAGAAAAATTAAGCGCACATTCTACTAATGTATTATCTACTTAGAAGGATCATCAGTTACTTCTTGAGTGTCATTACATACCAGATAATATTTATGAAAGAATAATCGTAAATGGGAATGATGAAATGTTGACGATCAGGGTTGCACTAATATTGGCGATAAAATGTAAATGAGAGTTGTATTTAGTACCGAGTACTTTGCCCGCAGAGTCATCTGGTGGATTTTAAGCTAAAAGAAAGACACGATTTAAAATGAAATAAGGTGGAACCGTTTTTCACACAGAAATGGAAAAGTTCACTTTTGAATGTGCACCACTTTATATACGAGCATAAAGGGATTTAACTTATACATCCCTTGGATGAAAAACTCACTTTCGTGGAAATTCGTATAGTCTAACCACAATGGTTCGCCCTTTCCCAAAATTAAGTGTAATGAGAAGTCTTAGTGACACTCGAGGCTAAGCCAAAATTAAAATATCGCTCATTTTCTAAAGGGGGGGGGGAGATGTGTCAGAATTTTAGTGGGAAGTAAAGTTTGACGAGTTTATCAACCGAGAGTTTTTCGTGAAAATAAAAATCTGTCAAAATTTACAGCCAGAAGAAAGAAATCATTCCCATCCCTCGTGCATCCGGATAATTTCAGAATGAATGCCAATTTAGGAAGTTGCCCCTGTATGTGTTTAACTACCGATGTTCATGGTTTCCGGGAAGAGGGTTATATGTCTTCCGGGGTGTTGGTTTGTTATTTTGTTAATTTGTTGGGACAGTAATTCATAAACCTCTCAATCAACAGATTTCCTATGAACATTTTGGAGGGGTTGCTCATTTACAGAGGGCCATGTTTCTATGCAAAGGTCGACGGGACTGGCAACTTTAAAGATGGATTTAGATTCAAAAACAATATTTGTTTCCTTAAAGGATTCATTATCGTTGTGAGACGTCCGTAGGGAGGTAGTGCCGTCAGCGCGCCTTACATGGTGCACTGTAGGCTTGCATTCAGCGTTCCTTTGCCCCCCAGTGCGCCTAAATGTAGGCCTTTTACTCTACTTCTACTTCTGTTCCAGGTTCCTTTCTTTCATTTTCCTGTCCAACCACTCCAACTCCCTCTTTTCCCTGTCTTATTCGCTGAATGGCAGAAAGTACCCAAGTGCCTGGCTTTGTAACCCAATTTTCATAAATCATTATCTTTATGATGCATGATCCGAATCCACAGTTGTTCGTTATAATTCCATCAACAATATCAAGATCAGATTGCCTTCCTGATAACTGAGAGGAATCAGTGATCGTTCAAAATCAAAATCTTGCCCATGGCAAGGCCTGTGTTTGATGCAAAAATGCAAGTGACATTCTTCTGTTCCCAAGCAAACAAAAAGTTGATCCACTTTTTATGTTCAAGAAATCCCTCTGTTTTTCTATACTCGTTTAGGAATCCGTCCCTTGCAGAGAATCTGGCGAGTATGTCCAAAGTCGGTCTATACATTCAAACTCTTGGACAGGAAACATAGTGCTTGAGTGGCGTTGTAAACCCAATTAGCTTATATTATCTTTTCTTTCAATGATTATAATTCTGTTATTATCTGTAACCATTGCCATATTTCTCAAATAATTCTATGTGAATTGTGCACGTATGTTTTGCTTAAGAAGAATAAGAAGAAGATAAAGAAGGTGGATATAGATACCCCTTATATTGAGGTGTATCGATAAGCCCTACAAAGTACTTCTCCCGAAGCAAATCGCGTTATCTTCTTTAGCACCCTAAAACTGTTCATTGTAAAGACGTTTCAGGGAAAGATTTAATACTCCAAATCCTTCTGGCAACTGGGGGCGCGCCTTCCCCCACCGTTTCCTTCGAGGGAGGATGAGGAAGAAAGATAGGAATAGGAGGAGGAGGAGGTGGAGGATTTTGTGGGGAGCAGCTGATCCTCTCCCAAAGACCTGAAGGTGTTTATTTATCTTGTTTTAAAAGCGGGAACGAAGGCTCTCACCACCGACGTATCTATCACCGGCAAAGTAGCATTACACGATGGCTTATGGGTGTCAGGGGGAAACAAGAAAATTATGGGTAAATGGGCGTTCCCACACCCCATTTCCCCTCGTCTATACAGAAGCGGCGTAATCCTGCAAATATTTCTTACGGTTCCTCCTTCTCCCGTCTTGCCCAATCCCTCTTTTCATAGCATCCTCCCCCGTGGTCGTTTTTGGGGATGCCTAGCTATGTAGGTAGGTATCCCAGGTATCCCCTGCCAGAACCCCCACCGTCACCCCCACAATACTCTAACCCCCTCCCTCTCTCTCTCTCTCTCTCTCTCTCTCTCTCTCTCTCTCTCTCTCTCTCTCTCTCAATGCGCCTTCCTGGTCTTTCCTTCATCTTCAAGAAATAAATCCTTCAGCCAGAACGCAAAACCCTGGCCTGGATTAGAGAGCCTTTCCTTTTTGCTTTTTATTATTTTTTTTATTTATTGGCAGAGCAAGCAAGAGAGAGAGAGAGAGAGAGAGAGAGAGAGAGAGAGAGAGAGATACTAACGTCGAAAGCTTTATTCAGTTGATTGGTAAAACTTCGACGGCAGAGTTTTCAATAAAATGTAATTAATTTGTTTCAGTTCGGCGAACAGAGGTTGTACTTTGAATCGTTGCATACCACTGGTGAATTAATGCTTCAGTTACTGCTGTCAGATTTAATGGGTAAATTTCTAATTAGAAAATGGTATTTGCCCGCGACCACATCCATGCAGAGATAGCAGTGCGCATAAAGATTGATAGTTGTCTGGGTATATATATGAATGTGATCGTATGTCTGTGCATATATAATATATATATATATATATATATATATATATATATATATATATATATATATATATATATATATATATATATATATATATATATATAATGTATATATATATATATATATATATATATATATATATATAATATATTATCTGTATATTATATATAGTATGTATATATGTGTGTGTGAAATACTATGTTTATCTTTGAGCCAGAATCTTTGTTATTGACATTACCAATCTGAATTCATTCTGCCAGTGACGTTGGTGGAAATTATTAACCCCAGAGTCAACAGTTTCACTGATGCTATATCTCTTTCCATTTTCATAAAGTATATGAATTCTCTTCTAAATTTCGCTTTCTCATCATATGATCTTTGTGTTTCAGGAGTCAGTGCTATTTTTTTTAAATGGGTAATTATCCACAAATGTGCTGCCACTGTTCTGCTTTTTATATATTATGTATGAATGTAAAATGTGTAATATATGGATGTGTGTATGTATATTGATTGGTTTGATAGTTGTCAAACATCAGATGTAATGGGGTATATATATATATATATATATATATATATATATATATATATATATATATATATATATATATATATATATATATATATATATATGTTACCCGAAGGAAAATTTTAGTTGATAATGAGAACGTCACCTCGTGGGATCGAACCAAGAAAGAACAAGAACTCAGGACTACAGTGACGCCTTAAACCACAAGTTCTTGTTCTTCCGCGGTTCGAGCCCACTAGACGACGAACTTATTATCGACTAAAAAATTCCCCTTCGGGTAACATATATATATGAAAATATATCATTCCCGAGGTAGAGCGAATTGGATATTAAACGACATTTATAGCTTAATGTTTGTATATGAATCACGGTGATGTGTTAAAATTCATTCATATATATATATATATATATATATATATATATATATATATATATATATACATATATATATATATATATACTGTATATATATACAATATATATACACACAGCACACATAAAAAGTTACACACGCCTATGCTAGTTTTCTGAACACTTTGACCTTGCAGCTCATTTCGGAAAAGTCCTGTGCTTTTTATCATTTTTTTTTAATCTCCCGAAGTTGGTGGCGCGCCGAAGGCAATTGGCGAGTCTTTGAACAAAGAACTGGAAGTGGTTTTTTGTTCTTAGTTTTCTTATTCGTTTTGTGGCTGGGATGTTCTGAATTCAATTACTTCGAGTCGAACTGATCAAAAACTTTCTCTAATTTTTTTTTTAAAGGTCCTTTGCTCAACAGACATTATTCTTTTCTCGCTTTTGGCTCGGTGATTTGTGACGCAGTTTTTTCGTTCCTGGGAGGAAATTGGTAAAGGAGATTGAGCAACCTGTACCAAGCTTTTCATTATGGTAATGCTTAATTTCATCATCTTCGAAAATTACCCAGAAATTGGAAAAAGTCATGTGCTGTTTTATGCTGGTAGGAAAGAGAAAAGAAATTAATTATGTTTTAAAGTAAAAAAAAAAAAAAAAAAAAAACTTGCACGACGACGAGAAACTTTTCAGTCAACTCAGCTTGCAGAAACTGAATTTAGACCATTAATGAAAGCAGATCTGTTTTGGCTGACTGATTTTTCTTCATGAGATTAATTGCACCATTGCTAAGTTGATTTTGAGCCACTGTTTCTCTCTTACTAAGTTTCTTTTGCTGATTATTGTTCGTATTATTATAGTATACCTATCTATCTATCTTAACTTTGATCTTCATTTCCCATATACTCAACATCTCCATCTCCATGACTCTCGCCTCATTTATTCTCACAACAGAACCATACCACTACTATCTCTCCTCTCCTCTCCTCTCTTCTTTTATCTTCTCTCATGTTTCTCTTCTTTGTTCCTCTAATTCCCTCATTTTCTATCACATGTGCGTGTGTCTCTGTTACTCTTCACATCCACCTCAACATTGTCACCTTAACTACATCCAAACTTTTTTCACCTGTGATGTCTTTATCTTCCGTAGTCTGTCACGACATGGATGCTGATCTCACAAACGTTTTAAATATGTCGTCTCGGCTCTTACTGTAAACACCAGATACTTTTATCCAGTATTTCTGCCTTGCCTGAACCAAGTGCGGTATTTCTTATGCATTCTACGGTGTACAAGAATCCCACCTTCAAAAGCAAAAGGTTCTTCATATATTACTAGTAAGGCTTCAAGGGTTACGGACAAAACCTCTAATACGTTTCAAGAGACCGAAAAGTTAGAGTTCTTTGTAGATCATTATTATTAATATAATTACAGTATACGACTATGATTTCCATAAAACAAGTAGACATTGTCTACTTATTTTATGGAAATTTTGGTCGTATAATAATAATAATAATAATAATAATAATAATAATAATAATAATAATAATAATAATAATAATAATAATAATAATAATCATGATCTACAAAGAACTCTAACTTCTCGATCTCTTGAAATGTTTTAAAGAGGTTTTATCCGTAAACATTGAAGCCTTACTAGTAATATATGAGGAAACTCTTGCTTTTGAAGGTGGGATTCGACCTGTCGCATGTTAATGGTAAATGTTGCCAAATAATTTCTGTTCAGATGTAAAAATTAAAAAAAATGAGCGATTCGAGAAGGTAGTTGATCTTTGTGGTTCAGTACTGAAAATACGTTTATATCGGGAATTGACCTTTAGAAAGTGCAATGTTAATAATATATTGCCATGAATATATTGAGGTGTTATTTGAGAGTTGGTGTTCAAATTGCTCGATGTTTCACAAGACCAGAGAATTTACCTGACAAAACCTGGTCTACTTTCATAAAGGTACTTAGAACAATCTTAAAAAATTATCTTCAGCTTTTTTGTGTAAGGAAAAGCGAAAATAATAAGCCTGCATAAATATTAGATTGAAATTAGGCCTACACCTCAAGAATTGAGACGGTTTCCTGCCGACCCTGATATTTTGTGATCGATGTGATGACATGACCTGCATAGAAGTTAACTTTGGCCATACCTAATCTGATACTGCTTTCTTGTACCACTGTATGATAGATGTGTATATTCCTGCTCTTCCCTGCATGCAAGCATATTTGGATCTTGTATTCATTTTGTTTAAAGATGGAAGAGGAATTGGTCTTGCCTCTCCGAAATGACTGTGGAATATTTTTTTCATCTTTGCTAAATGTTTTTCGTCATTTATGTATTTAGCTGTACGGGATGGCTTTGTTTATTTAATTATTTATATATTTATTTTTTCACTTATTTCTTACATAAAGTATCAGACGAATGATATCTCACATAATAATATATCTTTGGAAAACTTATCAAGTACCGTAGAACCTCGTTCACTAGTTGAGTATCTGTTTGAGTAGCTATTTACCGCTTCAGCTCTAAAATTATCCAATGAAATCCAGGCGGAATCCAATATACGGTATTTTTGCGACCAGTTCCTCGACGTCAGTTGAACCCACATGCCCTTAAATCACGAGAAATGGGGAACTTTGGACTCCGTCTCTTCTCTACGACCGACATAGGGCAACTGGAGCGTGCATGTTTAGTGGTGTTGCTTCCCATAAATCAAATCACATTTCAAGCCGAGCACATCCATAAAGCATCCACTTACCGTGCCTTTGTCTTCTCCTCCTTCAGTATCATGACGCCCTTCGGTAGTCGTAATAGTAGTAGGGAGAGTCCCAGGCCAGTGAAGAACGATCTTAGAGGGCCGTTTTTTGTTTGCGGTTCGTTTGGGAATGGAATAAAACTGGAAGTCTGAAGAAGAAAATATTCGATAGTTCGCAAGGAAAAGTGATTTTGACTTATAATCGCCACAGCTCTTGTTGCTGGCTTTACCGCTCGGCAGTCGTTGTAAAACTCGAATTTCCCCTCTTCTCTCTTTAGTGTCTCGTTAAAACGGCCTTTTAATCGAGCCATCTTGAGGCCTAATGGTGGGCGGTGAAAGGTAACGATAATCAGCAGACGAATTACGAGACAGCCAGGGTCCTATCGAGTCATCTTGAGCCAAACTAAACCCCATCCTTTCCCGTCCTTTAAGGACAGTCAGGTTTCATGGACAGTAACGAAAGTGAGAGAGAGAGAGAGAGAGAGAGAGAGAGAGAGAGAGAGAGAGAGAGAGAGAGAGAGAGGGTACTGTATTGGTCCATGTTCTCTCAGCAAACTTATAGACTAGTGGTCATAGTTGCTCCATTCAATTGATCCATACGACCCGTATGTTCCTTATGTATTTCTTCACGTGAGTTCTTAATTTCCCTTCTATTCAAGCTCCCTATTTCCATTTTATTTTCTTTTTCCCTTCTTTCCTTTGAGTCATAATGTTGTCCATTCTCCCTTCTTCCTTTTCATCATAAACCTCATTGATTGAGTTGGTATTAATAGTGTTCAGTTCTTCATAAACATATTCTGTTATTTCCCGTTTTCTTTTCTGTCCCATTTACATTATTTTTGTGTCCATCCTTCCCCCTTTCGACCACTTCCTGTGATATTTTGTTCAGCCTCATCTTCCTCCCCGGGAGACTTCATTCCTGCTTTTCTATTTTTTTTTTCTTTTTTTTTAGGGCACTTTGCACCTCTTATGATGAGTTCATAGGTCCCTCTCTCTCTCTCTCTCTCTCTCTCTCTCTCTCTCTCTCTCTCTCTCTCTCTCTCTCTCTCTCAAAGAGAGACTGTCATTTCTAACTCAAGTGGGGGTTTGGACTATGTTTCAATGGCTTCTGTCAAGCTCAACCCGGGTTCGAACCGGGAAGCACGCACTTACACTCCACAGCACTAATCTGCCGCCATTTCGGGGTTGATATTGCTAACAACACCGCTTTCTCTACAGTTGTCGCTCCACATGACACTAACAGCCAGGAACATGATCCTCTGAAAATGGGCCCAGACCATTTCATCCCCCGGTGGCTCGATCACGAGGTCTCACTATTGAGACGAGGGCGTTAACCACTGACACGCGGATTATGCAACTTTTCTCTGAGTTGGGGGGGGGGGGGGAGGTGCAGCAGTTGCCTGACAGCAGAAGCATACGAGTACACAATTATCAATACACACGTACACAGGCACAAGTGTATGTAAGTCATCTCCCAAAGAAAGAAGTTCCAGTTAGCAGTTGGCGGCTTCGTTTGATTCGGTGTTGTTTTAATTTACCGCGCTGGAGAGTTTTACGTCGTGTAATTATTATCGAGCATTAAACAGGGTAATTAACGAGACGGTTCATTCGGAAGGCTGCCGTATCATGGGATCGTTCTAGCCCGGGATACGAGCCGGATTATGGGGTCGGCTCTTCCGTTCGCGGATCGTTAGCCGAAGATGCACATCCTCTCCTACATTAGTTACGAGGAAGAAGGAGAGGATGAAGATGACGAAGATGGAGACGAAGAAGGAGAAGGAGAAGAAGGAAAGGAGGTGATGGAAGAGAAGGTGCAGAAGATGAAAGGAAAGGAGAGGCGAACGGAGATGAGGTAGTGTCAAGGCAAGAGGTGATAACGGCTGAATAACCTAGCAAGAAGCTGAAAGAGTTCAGTGAGAGACAGACAGACAGACAGAGGAAACCCCCAAGGGAATAAATAGATGGACAGATAGATAGACAGAACTTGAAGGAAGCAACAGAAAGAAACTAAGGCAAATAACAAAGGCAAGTCGTAGTCACGAAGGAAATGACATAAGAGTATACACGGAAAGAGGCTCTGATGCCAAGCAGGTCATGGAAATGAGGAGATGAATGAAGGGGAAGAAAAAGAAAAGGAAATGATGAAGATGAAGAGGGGAAGTAATGCTGATATACTGAGAGGAGAAGACGTCCATTAAGAAGAGTTTTGGGCTCGAGGAGAAAGAAGCGGGTGATGGGGGGTGGGGGGGGGATGCAGATGGAGATAATGGTGGTGTTGGAGGAGGTGGAGCAATTGAGGGAGAGGGGGACGGGAGGAGGGATGGAGATGATGATGATGATGGTGATGATGCTGGAGAAAGACAATCTCTGCAAGGAATCGGAATAGGCAAGATGGCAAAGGAGGTAGTGATGATAACGGTGACGAAAAGAGAGAGAAAAATTAATTTTTTATTTTATTAGAGTTCTAATTATGTCAATGAGTAAGATAATGAAAGAGTATCAAGAACACAGGAAAATGACTCGAATAAAATGAGAGAAATACAGCACACAAAATGCCAAAAGTATGAAATATATAGAAAGAATATTATGGAAAATCCATAGATTACAAAAAAACATTTTCTTGAGCAATATGATATCATTAGAAGAGCTAACAATGAGAAAGAAAAAACAAAAAGACGAACCTGGAGCGAAAACAGAGGAATAAGAGAAAGGGGGAAAAAGAGAAAGGAATAAGAACGAAAATTGATACTCTTTTTGGATTTAGGTTGGGTACAACTCTCTGGGATGGTCTTCCCTGTCATGCTCTCTTAATTGGAAATGTTTTTAAGATGAGAGAAGATGCTGTTCTTATGGGACACAATTTATGAGAGAAATGGACCGAGTGTGCGTGTGTATGTGTGTGTGTGTGTGTGTGTGTGTGTGTGTGTGTGTGTGTGTGGGTGTTGGATGAAGTCAAAGGAATTCCTGAAGAATTCTCGGGAATTGCTAAATCTCAAGATTTGGGTTTTCATTTTATAAAGATTTCCACGGGAATTTGAGAGGCTTGGATTTACTGTAGAAAAAGTAATATGGTTTTCTTGTTAGAAGATTTAAATGGGAAAAAAATTGAATATTGAATAGGGCAGTAAATACCGCATATATATTGTGTGTGTATGCATATATATATATATATATATATATATATATATATATATATATATGTGTGTGTGTGTGTGTGTGTATGTGCGTGTGTGTGTGTAAGTTTATTTAACCTTTCATTATTGTACTTATTTACCATAAAAAGACTATTTAGAAAAGTATTATTTCCTTCTGAGTGAAGCTTCTCAGTCATTTAAGAATATTATCCAGTTCTATTTAAAAGTTATGTGTTAACCCCTACAAAGCATCCCAAAGGTCTGATAAATCGAGATTCCAAAGTATTCATTTTACTTCTAATATCTTACGTATTCAACTGTATGGAAATTTTTAAAGAGAATTCCTTTGTAATTTATTGGGATAAGAAATTTTGTTTTGGCAAACATTAGAGAACACAACTTTTGCGTATGCTGATAAATGAGAGATGAGCCTTTTTTACACTCACGTGCGCACACATTCGCGGATAGATAGATATAAGCGTGTGTGTGTGTATTTTTTTTTTTGCGAGTTATTCTTGTAATATATAGGTATAACGTGTGCGTCCCTTTACATACTGTAATTAGCAATGGTACATCAATCATGATTCTTCCATTTCTCGTCTATTCAAGATTCTAGTGATTGAGCCTTGCAGTCGTTATTGGCTTTTCATAATTATCCTTTATTGCTATTTGTAACGTATTCCTTCGACACTTTTTAAGACGTTCTTAGAGCACAAATAGAGGCTCTAGTTTTTCTTCAGAACTGAAACATTGAGAGAGAAGTGAGAGAATTGTATAAAAGAACTAAAACACAGAGAGGGTAGTGAAAGTATTTTCTATACACGTTGGTCTTCCATCTATGGTATTTGATAGGTTTGTCAGCTGGTCAGATCTCAAAGTTTTGGAAAATGGCATTTAAAAGCACCTGACTTTTTCACTTTTCACAGAGTAAAACTGATTTTAAAAATGTTAACAATTTAAAAGATCTTACTCAAACATAAAGGTCGAGTTCCAACCAATAAATGTCAAGGGCAGATCTCTCTCTCTCTCTCTCTCTCTCTCTCTCTCTCTCTCTCTCTCTCTCTCTCTCTCTCTCGTAGCAACAGGGCTTTTGTAAGCCATTATACAACCCATACTTTATACTTATAAAAAATCTTGTTTTTCCCCATCTTAAAAAGGAGAAGAGGCACGAACAAACTTTTGTAAGAATAAGGCTTTAACCTCTGGAATCTCTTCTAAGCATCTCTAGTCTTTTTTTTGTTGTGAAACGGCTGAGACGAGATTTGCTCTCTCTCTCTCTCTCTCTCTCTCTCTCTCTCTCTCTCTCTCTCTCTCTCTCTCTCTCTCTCTCTCTCTCTGCACTACCGAGATGAGATTCGTTTAATGACTCAATGAAAGCGTACGAATGTTTGTAAGGGAGCCGAGGAAGCGGGAAGTGGAGGATATTATCATCATGTGCTGTAGGATATAATAGGGAGGCCGACGCGCGTGTTTATGTCAGGGGAAAAGGATCAGCGGTGGGAAAACTTAATGGTCTTTGTACCTAACCATAGCGCCGTTACATTACCATAATTGGAGATGCTGCATTAGTGCCCGGGATCTCGGGATGGTCTTTCGTCCCTCTGTCAATTAGACCTGGGTGTCTCTGCACACATTTGCATGGGGCGTCTCTTGATTCTGCGATTTGGGATTTGTCCCGGCTTGTGGGATTTCCTTTTCTTTAGGAATGAATACCGAAATATCTGATTAAATCGTTGGTAGTGTTATGGTTTTTGGTCCTTTTATTGCTTAGAATGATTTTATCTTGATTAAAAAGGCCTTAAGTGACTTTTACTTACAACCTTGCGTCGAGTTGTGGGCATTTGGTGCACTGTTTTTTTTTTTTTTAATGTAGTGGCCCAGAGGGGTAATGGTGCCCAAAACAAACCCATTTCAGTAATGAGTTTCACCGCTTTAGTGATGACAGACCCCCCACCTTCGTAAGAGAGGCAGATTAGATGATTCTGAAAAACACTGAAGGAGGCAAAGAGTTCCATATCCTGGAAGTGTACAACGGAAACGAACAAGTTGTGGAGACATAGTCGACAACTTCTTGAGAGCAACTCACAGAATAATATCTACAAAACAGTCAGATGCAAACGATCCCTAAGACGGAGTTAAGCGAATCCAAAGAAGAGAAGAGAGTCTTTGTGAGAAAGACATTTCTGAAAAGTCTCCCCCGAAATAAGAACAACACTTCATAAAAGTGGGATAAGTCCCAGCAATCAAGTAGGTCTGCTCAGAAAGAACGCACACCGCTTCTTAGAATCGGTCTTAGACAGACCATTTTCAAGACATGCTACAGTTTATTTTCTAAGGTAGAAGCAGTGTGAATGGAAGCGCTAGAAAAAAAATTGATCTAGAAAGTGCAAAAAGAAAGCAAGTTTTTTGGGCTCATTTAAAAATATTGTCTTGATTTTATTTATGGCACCACACAGGATTACTCAGAATTAAGAAGAAGCATCTGAAGAGGGCTGAGATGAAATGAAAAAAAAAAAAAGAGAGCGTAGGGGGAATCATATCCATGATGAGACACAGAGATGTAATATACAGCAGACACAGATCGTACTCATAAGAAACTGGAAACTAGATTACAGAGAGGTAATGACGCTATAAACAGTGAATTTCCCTGAAAAAACCCAGTGGCAGACCCAGCCAGATGCTTATAATTACCAGTGGCAGTGACATACGATTCACTAAAGTTCTTGTTGAGAAATGATGGGCATATATATATATATATATATATATATATATATATATATATATATATATATATATATATATATATATATATATACTTATATATACATATGTATATGCATGTGTATATATATGTACATATATATGTGTGTGTGTGTTTTCTCCAACACTAAACTTTACCTAATAGGATATGGCTCGGGAAACCATTCTAATATTCATATTCAGAGAGGATTCATTAAGATTTCAATGGTTTTAAATAACCAATGAGCAGAGTTTTAAAAGCTTAATAACAGCAGAGCAATAGTTGGATGATTTAGAACCGTCAGTCTCTGTCTGAAGAGTCCGTACAAAATTTCTTCAAGGTGAAAACAAGTAGAATGTAATTGATAACCTCATCTATAATCTCTCGTGAGGAGATTCGTGAACTTTGTGGTCTTTGTACGAAGAAATTATAAGAAAGAGCGTAGCACAGATTAGTGACTAAGGAATATCTAGATAGAGACACAGCTGCACTGTCCTTATGCTGGATGAAAGGTTGCAAGCCAAATTTGCTGAAAATCTTTGGCAATGGTTCTAGCTGCATCCTGTCAACCAGCACCCTTTTTGTTAAGTTGTCACAAAGATAGGATTTCAGGAGTAGAATCAGTAATCCCAACGTAAATTCAGGAATGAAAATTTGCATGTCATCACAGTGAACTGTGTTACGGTAACATGACAAAGCAAACACGTGAGATAGGGGGAGGGATTACAAACAGTAGCAGAGACCGCAAGGAGTAGGTAACAGGATTAAGAGTAACGGAGCTGTCACGGATATTGGCTGATTGTACATGTACATCTGGCTAGTTTAATGATCTGTTCGAGATTGCTTAGGCTCAAATATAGTTGTCCCATTCCCCAGGTTCACTCCAGGAAGAGTTCGATCTCTCAAGTCAGAGGAGAGTTGAATCCCTTGTATAAAGGATCTCTGCATATGAATGTATAGATGAGCAGGAATCATGGAAGGAAGTCGGATTAAACAGACAAAAAATAAAAAAGTTCCGGGGCGTTTGAGGAATAGAGAAGACAGTAAATGAAGCACATGAAAACGGTAGTATTAGTGAACAAACAAGTTTAAATCCATGAAAATTAGGAGACAGGTCCATTAATCTTGCAACAGGTGTGGTTTTGTTTACGTAAGCGCACGCTCCATCCATTTTTCTGTGACGAAAGACACGAAATTATCGGAAGAAAAATTGCGTCACTTTTTCACGATGTCAGAGTTCGTGATCACTGAGTCTGTCTACAATTTCTGACATTATCAAGTAAATTTGACTTGGATATATCAACGTTTTCATGATAAGTGAGCGTTTAAAGGTATTTGCCAGAATTCTTAGAATTTTTACTGTAATATAAACCTTTCCCCAGATTCATATTATTCGTGCCGAAGAGAATTGCTGGTAAACAATAATAAAGGAAAATAGAAACGTGGGTAAGGCATTGATTACAAAGGTGCGTGCAGCTGACATTGATTTAAGTCGGTGACCCTCTCACCTTTTGACAAAATGATAATTGCTAATGGGTACATTTGTTGATAACCGACGAGGACGAAGCAAATAGAGAAAAGGTTCAGATGAATATGGTGAATAAAGAATATTAGCAAAACGAATAATGATGGAAATCAATTTGAACGCGCAAGATTGGCTCATTGGCCCTTTCCAAAGAAATAGTGGTCCGGTCTGTCGAAAATAATCATTCTGGGCCAGGATCGTTCCTGGCTCGTTCCTTGGCTTCTTTAAGGATCATTTCTGAAGATTAATGCTGAACTGAATGATTTTTTTTATTTGTTTGAAATACAATGACAAAATAGGAGAGAGTATAGCCAAGCAAATGGATTTGATCTTGGACTTGTGAAAGATTCCAGCAATAAATTTGTATTTCCTTGACTTCCACTCCTAGCTCACTTCATTCTCGATTAAAGAATAGGAAGAGTATATAAATATTTTCTGTCTTTACTGAGAAACCTGTTAAAATAGTGCGTTTTGAAAAATATTCTTTTGTATTCCCAGGCTTTCATTTTTACGAAAGCATCATTTTTTTTTTACGTAATTTTAGCTTAAAAGAAATAGCCTTTTCCGCCAAGATACTTGTATGTTTATAATAACGTTGCAATGGAATATTTTTTTATGCAAAGCACGAAACTCTGACGTTAGGCGGAAGAAACGAGCGAGGAGAAAAGAAAGTATGACGCAGCTCTGTGAGGAAAAAGAGAAGACTATCAATTTTAGGAAATGGGACCCCCATAATTAGAAGTTTTAATTAAACTGGAAAAAAGAATCTACACAGAATCGGCCTCCCCCTCTCTCACTGTAATCCTCTACCATCTCCTTCCGTACACAGCTCCTCCTCCTACCCTCATACCTGATCCCCCTCCCCCATCTCTCTCTCTCTCTCTCTCTCTCTCTCTCTCTCTCTCTCTCTCTCTCTCTCTCTTCTTCCATAATTTCTTCCCTATCAGTTCTTTCTCTCCTCCCATCCTTCCTCGATCCCATGAGGTTCCCCTACCCCCCACACGGAGATTCCATCAATTGAACTATCGTACAAGTTATTGGAATATTATCGTGCCTTGAGAGGCCTTTTACACCCGAGAGCATAATGGCTTTGCTTTTGAATATATCACGGCGTTATTGATGTTATCGTTATTCGTGCTTGTCGGAGACTTGATTGAATGGTAAGCCGACAGGTTTATGGGTCGTAAAGTGATTTTATGGGTTTATTTATTATTGTAATTCGCGTTCGAGTTCCTTCCGCCCCCTCTTCCCTGCCCTTCCTCCCCAGCCTGTGAAAATCTCAAGTGGTGAGTCGTTTCGCAGAAACTGCAGTTCCCGGAAATCATTATTTTAAGGCCCAAGGTGCAGAAGGACCTTTTTTGCTGCGGGGGCGCTATTCCTTAGAATAAAAATAAATGCGTCAAAATTAATAAAGAAAATAAAGACCTGGCTGCTTTATTCGTTGACACTTTCTCTCTCTCTCTCTCTCTCTCTCTCTCTCTCTCTCTCTGTACATCGTTCATTTATGGTTCAAGACAAGTCTCCGTTTCTTTCCAGTTTAAGAACTGGAAAATTCTCTGAAACGGACAAGAGGGAATAACCTGTAAGTACTCTCTCTCTCTCTCTCTCTCTCTCTCTCTCTCTCTCTCTCTCTCTCTCTCTCTATATATATATATATATATATATATATATATATATATATATATATATATATATATATATATATATATGTATATATATATATATATATATATATATATATATATATATATATATGTGTATATATATATATATATATATATATATATATTCTTCCTCTTCTTCTAGTCACAATTCTTCTTTTGATAGCGCCTAGTCATTATGTATCATATAGATCTTAGAATAAATAAATATTGATACCGTCCTAGGTTTTTCTAATACCAGTCTAATATGTATTATTAAAAATGCATAAATGTAGCTAGTATTTGTTTTCATCTTTTTGTAAATCCGCTTTAGAGTAAATTCGAGTTTTCATGGTGGTGCGTATTCAGTAATCCATTCATTTTTACCACAAGCTAAGTGTATTGCTTTCTGTGTCTATATTGAATGGAAAAATCTTTCTTTTCATGAAATTTTACCAGGAAAACTCAACCCTCCTTTCGAAAATTGCTTTTTAATGAGGAAGACTATATCACTCTTTTAATATCTGAAAGGACCCATCGATTAGCAACTCTAGAACCAAACAACCAAACCAACTGTTTAGATTTCTAGTTTTTTTTTTTTTGCCCAAGTGTGTGTTTAGATTTCTAAGTTAAATTTACATCAAAGTGGCGTTCACTCTACCTCGAGGGTATAGCACTTATATGCGCAATTCACTGTGGTCTGAATGTTATGTGACCAATATTTATAATTTTATTTTCATAAATTATTACATAAATAAACCCCAGGAAAACAACATTAGAGTAAAAAAAAAATGCAAGTATGATCCTCATTACGGAAACTTTGCTTGGTATAATAAGCGACCGAGAGCATTTAGCCTTTTTTTTTTTCCCTCCAACTTCAGCTACTCCAGCGTTTAGCTTTTTTTTTTAATTTTTTTGCTTAAGTTCGACAGCATCAACACTTCCCAGGAGAAAACAGTGGCTGGTCCTGAAATTACTTCCCCCAAGCTTAGCACTTGACCTTCTTATTTTTTTTCCTTTACTTTATCCCCCCCTCCCTCCCCCCTTTCTTAAGCAAGAAAGTTATAATTAAGATTTCGGTGTCAAGTTGCTGTAATATCCTGTAGGGGCGGCGGGAGTAGTGTCACTTAAATGAGAGAGAGACTCTCTCTCTCTCTCTCTCTCTCTCTCTCTCTCTCTCTCTCTCTCTCTCTCTCTCTCTCTCTCGTTAATGAAGACCGAATACATTTTGCCTTAATCCGTTAATTCAGAAGAGGGTTACCTTATCGTACGAATAATTATCTTAGGAGTAGTTTCACCCTGATCTGGTGAGAACTACCTCGTCGAGGTCCTCCCGTTTTGGTGGTACATTTTGATGTTCACAGAGTCTGTAAAACCCTCAGTAGTCGCAGATCAACCAGCTACGTAATTCATTGCTTTGTTCAGCAGAGGCATACTGGCTAAAAGGAATTTACCCATATCGACCTTTCTTGTCTAGTATGAGAATCGAACGCTGATCCCACATTTTGCAAGCTAAGCGTGCTAATATTGAATACCCACGAGAGAGAGAGAGAGAGAGAGAGAGAGAGAGAGAGAGAGAGAGAGAGAGAGAGAGAGAGATTTATCTAGTGTTTGTACTTAAAGCTGCTTCTTGATATTCTTAGTTTTTCTTTGATGAAGGAGAGAGATTAATTCCTTTAGCAGATAGATGGGTAATAGATAGATAGATAGGGTTAGAGATTAATCTTGTTTGTAGATAGTTAAATAGATTTCATCTAAATTGTTAGTTTCCAAAAATTCCAATCGCCATTCACGTTCAGTCTTCATTATTCATGTCCAGTTTTTTTGGGAGAGAGAGAGAGAGAGAAAGAGTGTCTTTATCTATATTGCCATTAGGAAAGTCCCATCAGGCTGAATGAATTCTCCTTCAGTCTTTGTGAAAATGAAAGTGAAGATTTGCTGACTTATTCGTCATGTTCCCAGTGTATCGAAGTTATTAAATTATCAGTTGGCAATAAAAGATAATTGCATTCCCTTACACCCCAAAAAAAAAGTTTAAGTAAAGTTTAAAATTGCCAGCTAGTTGAAGTTTGTTCTGGTTGAGAAAGACCGAAAATAAATGAAAGTTGATGAAAGAAAGTCCAGATCAAATGAATGATGAGAGATGGCAGGAATTATGGAGAGATTATTTTTATCTCTTAATTTTTTCAGTTCCGTCAGTTTGCTTCTCTTGATATATTTTGCACAGATGAGAGCAGCAAAGCTGAGGATTACTTCATTAAAGCTAATGAGCTCTCTCTCTCTCTCTCTCTCTCTCTCTCTCTTAATATATATATACATATATGTGTGTATATATATATATATATATATATATATATATATATATATATATATATATATATATATATATATATATTTTATACATATGTATGTGTATGTATATATATATATATATATATATATATATATATATATATATATATATATATATATATATATATATATATATATATATATATATATATATTAAAGTAAGTGTTAGCTAAACTGCATGAAATGTTGGCTCGGTGTTCCTCGTAGCCTTTCCACTTCATACATTCCACCGCAATCCTGATTAAAAAGATAATATTTCACAGGTGTGCCTCTAGGGTTTCATCCACCTCAGCTTCTTGGAATGAGTGAATCGAATACGTGAAAAGGTATTTTCCCTTTATTACAGAAAGTAAAGGTATTCATCTTTCTATAATTTATGTTAGCAAGAATTCCTGTTCATACCTTAATAACCAACCCTTCCCCCCCCTCCCCGCAAAAAGGGTTGCATGATTACTTCATTCGTAAAATAATCACGAAATTTCAAATGGGCCAAAAGGACAAGAATTATTTAGACAATTGGGACGGATCCTTTTATTATTATTATTATTATTATTATTATTATTATTATTATTATTATTATTATTATTATTTATCACTCGTCTTTTTAAGGCCCTTTTTTTCCTGCGTATTTTTGAAAGCAACTGCTGTATTATCATTGTTATTGTTGCTGTTAATAATAATAATAATAATAATAATAATAATAATAATATTATTATTATTATTATTATTATTATTATTATTATTATTATTATTATTATTATTATTATTATTATTATTATTATTATTATTAATCAAATTTGCATCATGACAAACCTGCTGTCACTTCCATTTGCGCCCAGTGTAAAATTGAGGAAAAATGGCCCTGGGAAACAGCATCCCAATTACGTAATTGATAAAACAAATAAATATGAATTGTTAATTAGTGATTTACTTTTCGTTTAGGTCCAATGTTTCTTCTGCCTGGGCAAAGTGAAATTAATTTTGATGATTAATGAAGCCAATTGTTAATTAAAATTTTGATATAACAGGATATCAGTTTCAAATCATTTTTCTTTTAATAATACGGCTCTAAAGGCCCCTTTTATTTTTTTTTTTTTTTTACGAAAGTCATGAAACGATTTAATGAAATTTGATGAAATTTTAACATTGCAACGGATATTTATTTCAAAGAGAGAGAGAGACTGAGAATGAAGGGAGGAGATACAGTGACAGACGTAAAGAGAGAGAGAGAGAGAGAGAGAGCGGTGATACCTTTTTTTACCGAGGCAAAAATAAATTCAAGAGAGATAAAGAGAGAAGTAGAGAGAGAGAGGTAAAAATATCTCCTTTGCAAGATAACCCGGTGAGACTGGAGGTAAAAATTTATGGCCTGTAAAAGATTCAGCGAATATTTATAGCTCCCTAAGATTCAACTTCATTTAAGCTCATGGAATCTTGATTGACAGGGAGAGTGATCTTGAGACAAGAGTGGGAAGAGTGGGAAAAGCGGGGGGGCAGATATTATCAGTCTCGGCAATCTCGGCTCCCTTCGACCTATCATCCTTATGCTCATGGAACTTTCCGAGAGAGAGAGAGAGAGAGAGAGCAAGGAGTCATCTGTCAAACTCATCCCAACCTCCGTCTACCTGCCTAACCTCATAATTCCGAAGGTATTTCATGTGAAACAGACAGACGGAAGGTCTGATAGACAAATAGACAGCTAAGAAGATAGACAGAAAGGAAGAATGAATGGAGTCTGTCTCAAACCCTGTCTATATTTCATCTACTTGAGCTAACCCTCTCAGATTTTTATGACGTCATAAACCGGCGTTTTATTCATATGTGTTTATGGGGGAAAAGTACGACAGTTTTATTATAAAAATGTTTGTCAAAGTACATCATCATCCATTTCTAGATAAGTGCTCTCTCTCTCTCTCTCTCTCTCTCTCTCTCTCTCTCTCTCTCTCTCTCTCTCTCTCTCTCTCTCTCTTCCCTCCAATAAAAATGCTCTCAAAAGATTTGTATAAAAATGGTGCTGTATTTTTCGTCGTTCTGTCTTGCAGCCATGACAATAAGCCATCCGGTTTGTTATTAACATCGTCAACAGTGATATAAAACACATCTTAAGTTTATTCATGCTACGAAGATTCCCGCAGAATATCTACGTCAATGCTGCTGCAGTGTTACAGAACAAACCAAGGTTAAAAAAATATATTTATATATATATATATATATATATATATATATATATATATATATATATATATATATATATATATATATATATATATATATATATATATATAAAGACTCAGTCAAAAGTTGAAGTTCTGTATATGAAACCGCGTTAATGTCTTCCGCTTTATGGTTTAAAATGGGGCGCTTAATTATAAACCCTCGGGAATGAGACGCTTTTAGATTAGGTTCTTTCATGAGGGTTCTCGCTGTTACCTAGATTTGCTATATATATATATATATATATATATATATATATATATATATATATATATATATATATATATATATATATATATATATATATATATATATATATATATATATATATATATATATACATTATATATATATATATATTATATATATATATATGTATATATATATATATATATATATATATATATATATATATATATATACATTATATATATATATTATATATGTTTATGTATATATATGTATATTTATTTATATACTGTATATATATGCGTGTCTATATATATCTTATAATGTTTATATTATATATATATATATATATATATATATATATATATATATATATATATATATATATATATTATATATATATATATATATATATATATATATATAATGCACACATACACATACCTTTAAAACAGTGGCAGAATATTTTTCTTATCATCCTTGGAACTCTGTAAATGAGGTACATATTTTAAAGAGGTGTAATTGTAAATGATGGAAATCCGAATGCAGATAATACTGTGTATGAAATAAATTCTTTTTCTTGAGTATTATTTTTGAATGAAAAATGCACCGACAGAGAGAGTTTTTCAAAGATATTTTCTTGAGAAGAGGTACTGTGAATGAGGTTGGTTTGGAAAAGGAAGTTATAAATGAAAGAACTTCTAAAGACTTATGAAACCAGTACAATATTCATCTAAAGAAAGAAAGTCACAAATAAGAAAAACTCTTTCAAAATGTGTATTGTAATTTTATTCGTCATGATGGACGCTGCATGGGTATTTTATTGTAGGAAACATGTGAGGTATATAATGAATTTTGTTAGTAATAAAGATATTTTGTGCCGTAAAGAAAATTTGCACAAAACCGAGTTTAAATATTTTAATACCACAAGAGGTATGTTAATGATAAAACCCATACAAAAACAAAAAACAAAAAAATTCCAAAATAAATGAAGCATTATAAACACCAAAGCTATCCCCATGAAGAAACTTACAAAAGAAGAACCTTTTTCAAAACCCCCTTAATAATGAGATGTATTATTTTTTTCTCTCTCTCCCTCTTCCAGTGGCTCCGAGTCGCCCTCAGATGGAGGTCGATACCCTACAAGTGGCAGCTGGCCAGAACTTCACAGTAACTGAAGGGCGACCTGGCAGTATAAAGTGTGTCTCGAGATACGGTAACCCTCCAGCCGAGATTAAGTGGTTTATTGGTAAGTTGAAGCTCTCTTGTTCAGTTGGGCCGGCTTTAACGCTGGTGCTGTTATTGGGATGCAGTCGTTCGTAATTATCAAGTCTCATGTCTGCTACATAGCTGCAGCGTCTGTACAGTATATACCAGTGATTCTTAAATTGGGGGGCACGCCCCCCTATGGGGGCGCCAGAAGCTTCCAAGGGGGGCGCAAGCAGAGTTGCCAGATGGTGCCTATTATTTTTTTTAATTTGAGATGTTAATTACAAAATTGCCAAAAACGTTAACACTGCTTCCATATATTTTCTAATTATTATCTCAAAACATGCCAAAAATTCAAAATACAAGTCAATTTTAATTTCAAATCTTGTTTATGAATTGCCTTTTATTGTTATGGTAAGTATAATAGCATACAAATAGACAACACATTGTTTATAGATTATAGTTGGCAAAAATTTCAGGGGTAGGGGGCGTGGGATCTATACATAATGCAGAGGGGGGCGCAAGGCAAAAAAGTTTAAGAACCACTGGTATATAAGGTGTCTGCAGGGAGTATTCAGTTATCAAGTTACAGTGGGATTTACGGGAGCATAACCTTACTTATGTAGTTATTTAGTTAATTGGTTATTTTGACTTATGTTAATTGTAGTGATAACTAGGCTCGTCTCTTTGTAGGTTTTAAAGATGGGGGCGGGTTGCTGTTTCAGGATGTCAGGTGCCCCAGTATAACATATTTATTGACAGTTGAAAATTTAAAGTTAGTGTGAGTTGAAATTTATGAATGCAAAAAGAAAATTTCCTCCAATAAGAAATGATTGATATGAATTATGCTAGATTTGATTAAGGGAATTTATGATATTTGACATACAGACTTGATTGTATATATGTATATATATATATATATATATATATATATATATATATATATATATATATATATATATATATATATATATATATATATATATATATATATATATATATATATATATATATATATATATATATACTGAATTTATACAATTATGAACCCCAGTAAACGCCATTTCGTACAGAATTTGTTCTATCTGAAATATCCCATAAATTTGTTTAATCCTCATCCGCAGGAGACCGAGAACTCCCTGCGGAGGAATACGACCAAACAAACGCCACCGAAGTCGATAAACCGAAGACTTGGATGGGCGTCAGCGTCCTGACGCACACTTACGTCAAGGAAGACCACGGTCAGCCCCTGCGCTGCGTCGCCGTCCATCAGGCTTACCAGACCAAGTCGGAATTCGTAGAAGTGATCATGGATGTCCAGTGTAAGATTTCTCCCTTTTCTGTACCTTTCCCGTACCCTTTTCTGTACCTTATATGTATGGTGTAGTAAAAGAAAGCCTTGCCTGCGCTTAAAGTCAGAGTTATATTTCCAGGCATTTGCAAAGCGGGATTACCTCTAGGTTAGTTAAGAAAGGCTGCAGGTGAGACTATGTGTATGGTGTAGCAGGAGAAACTCTTGTCTGCTCTTGAAGTCAGTTATATTTCCAGGTAGGCTATTTGCAAAGCAGGATACCCATGCCAGGTACGACAAGGAAGTCTGCAGGGTCTTTTCTCACACCAAATTAGATTTTCCAGAAGAATTTGTCCTTTTTTTATTTAAACCAAAGCCTATGGTATCTGAGGATTAAGTTAGTGCTGTCAGTTACTCCACAGCTAAGAGACTTTATGGCATAATTTTACTTTCCTGAAGAATTTTTCCTTTTTTTTTTTTTACTAAAGCCTAGAGTTTTTGAGGGCTCAGTCGGTACAGCCAGTTACTCCACAGTTAAGAAAATTAGGCGCAGAATTTTACTTCTATATATTTCCAGATGTAGGTATCACTTAGTTTGATATATCAGCAAGAGCTGTGTTGCAAGATTACCTGAGGGTGTTGGGGCGATGTGCGAAAGATGTTGAATTTGTTTTAACCTATGACTCGAAGAGCCTTTAGTAGGCACCCTCTTATATAAATATAAATGCTGGTCAAAATAGCTTTCTTTTCTTGTGTATAATATTGTGTAGGTATAATGTTAAAACACACTTTAGTGACCCGATGAATCACTTATTTAAGAGCTCAGCTGAAGTTTGTAACATTTGTTTTACTGCATGTAGGGAATCCGTGCCAGTTTAATATGCTAGTATAAACAGAAATATGCATTCAGTTACTGAGCAGTCCTTGTGCAAAAAAAAAAAGTTGTTGTCGATGAAAGACGAGCTACCCCTCTTCTTAAAGGAGAGAATTTTAAAGTGTTAAAGTTAGTACCATGACCCTTTGATTATTTACTGGCACAAGAATTATTAATCCACAAATGCAATTTAGTTGCCAATTTAGCGTTAAATGCCAATACACACAACAATTGAGACATGATAAACAACAGCTTTAATTTAAAAACGACACATTGTATGGCAAAAGTTCGCTTCACCCATTTTTTCTTCCTGCGAAAAATCAGATACACCGACCGTGACCTTAGAAGGTGCCCCGAACGATGACGTCGAGGAGGGCATCGACAACGTGACCTTGAGGTGTTTGGTAGATGCCAACCCAGCAGCCAACATCGTCTGGAAGCTGCTGGGGGCGAATGACGTCTTCAGCTTCCAGAAAGAAGTCAGCTTCAGGCCTGTCCAGCGAAAGCACTCGGCCACTTACACGTGCGAAGCCAGGAACCCTGTGGGAGCATCAGACCCCATCTCGGTGAAGATTGATGTGAAATGTAAGTAGTGACACTCTCTCTCTCTCTCTCTCTCTCTCTCTCTCTCTCTCTCTCTCTCTCTCTCTCTCTCTCTCTCTCTCTGTGTGTGTGTGTGTGTATATATAATGTTCATTTATGGTTCAAGACAAGTCTTCGTTTCTTTCCAGTTTAAGAACTGGAAAATTCTCTGAAACGGACAAGAGTGAATAACCTGTAAGTACTCTCTCTCTCTCTCTCTCTCTCTCTCTCTCTCTCTCTCTCTCTCTCTCTCTCTCTCTCTCTCTCATGGATCTTTTCTCTTATTTCCTTTCCATCCTCTCCCCATTTCTCGTTACCCCCCTCCAACCTCCCATTCCTCATTTCGTTCGATAGGTCTACTTGATTCATCTTTCTGTGAGAAGGGAATTTGTGGTAAGATAGTCTGAAGTGAAGGTGTAAATGATTTCCTTCATGCAGAACCTTTTCAGCGGTGTGGAAGCCACATTCCTCACACTGGAAACGATTCCCCTGATGTGGTATCAGTCCTCTTCATCTCTTATTTTTAATTTGAATCGTGGAACTAAAGTTTGCTCAAGATAGAGGTTCATAATATTTTGATATAAAATCAGATATTATCATCGCTTTGAACATTAATATTTCAATACTAATGTTCAAATTATAGTAAAAGATTTACTAAGTATAATAAAAGATTTTATACATTATCCGGTTTTATCTTCTGTTT
>NC_089744.1:27282500-27297500 GCF_040412425.1 Macrobrachium rosenbergii | reverse complement strand
TAATGTCATTTAATTTCATAAACTCTCGAATGATATTTCAAGTCGAAAATCTATTTTTTTTATAAAAACTGTGAAGTGCTTAAAAAGTCTATTAAACTTTAATTTATTTACGAGTAGAGCTATTTCACTATTATTATTATTATTATTATTATTATTATTATTATTATTATTATTATTATTATTATTATTATTATTGTTGTTGTTGTTGTTGTTGTTGTTCAGGAGATAAACCCCTACCCATATAAAACAAGCCCACAGGGGCCATTGACTGAAAACTCAATCTTCAAAGAGTGTGGTGTTCATTTGAAAGAAGTAACAGAAGGCAGTGGGAAATACAGAAAGAAGAGATGAATTGTTACAAAAACGAAAAAATTTATGAATCAATAGATAAAATGTAAGTAAATTATTAGAATACAAGGAGAATTGTATTCGGGGAGCAATGCATTCCATCTTCGCTTGAACTTTAGACATTCCAGTTGCAAGGCATCCTCAGGGAGACTGTCCCACAGTCCAATATTTTATGCTGGGTTTCTTTGGTTTTATAAACCATTGAATTTTAAGTTGGTTGTCATGTGAGTGTTAAAACCTTTGAATCCCTTCTACTAAATGTACTGCAGGGGTCGAGTTGATGTGTGCCCATTCTTGTTTGATGATTTTATTCCACTGAATTATTTCTGAACAAAAAATCCAGCAATTGCACTAATTTTATTACAGAGAAAAAGGTATATACTTAGACAACATTACTAAGAAACGCGCAAGCAAGCTCACACAGACACACGCACACACATACACATACACTTCCAAACAGGCAAACACGGAGGCACACTCAACTCCACATATACACATGCACACATGCATCTCCGGCTTAATTCGAAGTCATGTGTAGGCAGGCGTTAGGACAGGGAAATTTCGCAAGCTGGCAAGGGCTTTTACCCTGAAAGCATCGTCAGGGCAGTCTAAATTAAAAGAGGAATCGGTGCACTAATCATTTAATTAAAATGAGAATGACCCCAGATGAGTCCGCCTCAAAAGGTTAAACTGTCATCCCAGAGGTTATGAAAAACCGGAATGTTCGAATTTGTGCAACGGCCTTTTTAAATTATTATGACATGTGAATTTTGCACGGTTATTTCCTCCTGTTTCAGCTTAGACAGTATGGTTCCCGGTCGCAATATTCGTTTAGACAAAAAAAATTTACATACACGAGCAGAGATAATCAAGTGCCCGTAATTCTTTTTTCTTGAGAAGAGATTAAGACACCTCAGTTTTGCACTTACACTTTCTTCCTAGATGTTGAGGTTTGAGGACCCTCTTTCATACCATCCTCTATCCAACCCCTTCTAAATCTTTCTCTCCTTAATAACATATCATCTTTATTCTTTCTCCGTGTAAGAACCTCCTCAAAACACTGCTCCATCCTTTTACTATGCTAACCTTTTCAACACTTCTTCACCACCTAAATTATTCATCTCCAGCTTTTACCTGTCATTTGCATTCAGCATCCATACTTCACTTTCATAAAGGAGAGCTGGCTCAACAGATAATGCTCCGCAAGCATCAACACAGCTGTTAAAGTTTATCACAAAGTTTTTGAATTCTAATTTGTTAGCTAATTTGCCATCAAATTCCTTGCAGGTCAGTTTAGGCAACTTAACAGCCATTACAGGCTTGCTCAGGCTAACATTGTTTTGATACCGTGTTTGTAAACTGTTGAATTGTTGGTCTAGCTCAGCTAATGTATCTAGAACTAGATCATGATAATCCACCTGTTGAGTTGTTTCACTTAATTTACCACTATCCAGTTTGGGGACAGCGAGTCATCGTTTTTCTCAGATATCTTTCAAACTAATTATTTGGTCGAAATGTTACTTTAACACAGTGTACAAGACACCTCCCGCTAATTTTTGGTAATATAGTGCATTGTCAAATGGTGTTAGTTAAGGCGTTTACTCTTGACTTTTAAAGGCAAAGTCGCATGAGTCAACAGGACTAATCTACGCAATCGAACGTCTGCTATCCCCCATAGGCAGGAAAGGGGAGGCGGAGATGGGGACGCTAGGAAAGTGGGTTGAGGGAGGGATAAGGGGGGGAAGGGAGAGGGAGGGATGGGATGGGGATAAAGGACGCTCGAATGCATAGTTTGTCGATGCTTGGCAACACCATGTAAGTCAAGAGCAAACGCCTAAACTAAAACATGTGACAATGCTCTGTATTACCAAAAATTAGTGGGAGGTGTCTTGTACACTGTGTCAAAGTACCATTTCGATCAAATAATTAGTTTGAAAGATATTTGAGAAAAATGATGACTCACGGTCCCTGCAATGCATAGTAGGATCATCTTCATCAACGTCATGACTTATGAATACATCGAAAATTTGTTCATCTACTACCTTAATCTTCTGAGGATATTTTTTAATTGGTTGACTGCGGCGCAAAGAGCTGATTTTCAATTCACCATCTGAAAGGGCACCAATTTTCCCCAAGGCAACAGTTATGCAGGACATAACCTCCAGCTTTTTTATAAGGGGAGTAAGAAGATCGGACAATGTAGCCATTTTTGACAAAATCTTACTTTCAAAAGGCATTATTAGAAGTTATGTGACACGTGAGAAACTCCATTTCATACAAAAATTAATATTTATGACAAAATTAACACTTACTGAGGGCAAAACAAACGTAACCTATACTACTGTAGACATGGAACTGATTGATTAGGCTAGGTTAGGCTAATTGAAATGTCGAATTCTGAAAGAATAACTATGCTAGGCTAACTGAAATGGTGGTGAATGTGAGAATTTGAAATTTACACGTCGCAAAACTACGAAAATCCTCACAGTGTCATACACATACCCTGCTATTCATCTTGCATCACCTACTCTGTGAATGAGTTGTTCTCTTGTTCTACCATCATATGAAATATTTGCTACTGTATACTTAGAATGAAAATACTGCTTCCATTCTCTCATCGTCCATAACATTCATTGCTCCACCTTCCTGGTTCCAAATTATCCTCTTAGACGTGCTCATGTTTAGACTGGTGGGCAGTAGGCCAGGAGGATTCCATATTCCTAGTTTGCACTTTTTAAACAATGGCGGTTGTGTTACCACATTCTTATGCATATATATAATAAATATATATATACGTTATATATATATATATATATATATATATATATATATATATATATATATATGTATATATATATATACTGTATATATATATGCACCACAATTCAACAACTTAGATACGATGGAACAACCAAGTGCCAACTCAGTAGAGTCGCTTGTATTAAAACCAGAATAAAACATAAAACTCTATTTAAGCTTTTCGACACATCACTGTGGAAACATTTTAAAAGGCTCTATAGAGCAGTAGAGAATAATCTCAAGTTCAAAATATGTTAATTTTCTAATAAGAAACAAAAATTAAAATAAGGTGAAAGTGATACGTCAAGAAAATGTGATTTTACGTGTTTTCACGCACCATATTGTTTAAGCAGCCAATTTTCTTGTCGGATACAATTTCGAAAGTAAATTTTTAGTATCGCTTTCGAAAATATATACCACAATAATGAATTTACAAACGATCTCAGTCATTCCTGTCTTGTCTTTCCAGACCATCCCTGACAGCGGCAAGACCGTGGTCCGCGGCAACAACGCCACCCTGCTTCTGGAGAGCATGACCTACGAACACCAGGGTCAGTACGTGTGCGTCGCCTCCAACACGATCAAGGGCGAACTCATCGAGGACACGAGTACCCCAGTCACCGTGGAAGTTGTGGGTGAGTGAAATGATGATCATGATGATGGTGAGGCTTTGGTCTTTCTTTTTTTCTTATCTTGACACTTTCACATTTCATATCTTCTTCATCTTTACTGTGTACGTTTTGCCACAGCCCAGTGGTTTGGTGGGAGTAACGTTAAAAATGGAATTTGACTGTCCTTCTGTCTTTTTGTGAAGTCTCTTCCCGTCAAGGTAAGCGGCTTTGGTGGTCAGTGCTTGGATGGGTGACCAGCAATAAATGATGGACGCAGATATATACAGTATATATATGTATATATATATGTGTGTGTATATACATACAAATGTTGAACCTGATCTGAGTTGCATATTAAGTAGAATACATGAAAAGTACACTGAAAAATTGTTTGGATTATATAGATTTATTTTGTACTATTATAGAAAATTACATAAATTTCATATATACTATCAGTCATTACAAAATCTGAGGCGTATTTTAGTCTGCATTGTTTTCTTTTACTTTTAAATTAATTATCCAAGAATCTGATTATTTCCATATACGCTTCTTCCTTGCACTGCAGATTCGGTGTGAATTTAATTAGGAAGCAAGTTCATGACCTTTCGTCTGACCTTTACAAGGTCACACAGTTCGTGACCTATCACGGCCGTGATCAAAGACCCATAGTTACCTTGCTTTTTTATGAATATATATAATTACCTGCCTTAACTACCACACTTTTAGCAGACACTGGCTAATTATGCAAAGTGATTTGACCATAATTACGGCATTTTTTTATCTTGTTCTAAGTTTTGTTGGTAGACTCTTTGCTGTTATTTATGAACGCATAATGATTGCCATACACACATCGCTAATGTTTTCAACAATCAAGCATTTTCTCATCTTACTAAGAAATTCTAATGCTCATAATCGTGTAGAAGTTACTTTGCCCCGAAGAAAAACTTTATCAATACAAAGAAAAACTAGATTTAAAAAACGCTGCTTTTGTAGCCCCTAGAAATCCTTCAAAAACAGAACTTGAGCGCCCTTAGTAAGTATGAGCCTATTCCTCTTCATCATCCCTTTACGAAAACTTTTTTCTAGATAACAGCTCTCATCGCCAACGCTCTCCTCTCTCCTCTCTTCGCACTGGAGAGTCTTCAACAAACTTTCTGATGGATTTATATAATGAATCGTTACAGCATTCCGCTCGTATTTTGTACGATTCACATTCAGCTCGTATTTTGTACGATTCATATTCAGCTCGCTTGTTATATGAATCATACTGAGCTCGTATTTTGTACGATTCATATTGAGCTCGTATGTTATGCGAATCATATTGAGCTCGTATTTTGTGCGAATGTTCTATGAATCATATTGAGCTCGTATTTTGTGCGATTCATATGCAGCTGGTATGTTATATGAATCATACTCAGCTCGTATTTTGTGCGATTCATAGTCAGCTCGTATGTTATATGAATCATATTGAGCTCGTATTTTGTGCGATTCATATTCAGCTCGTATGTTATATGAATCATATTGACCTCGTATTTTGTGCGATTCATATTCAGCTCTTATGTTATGTGAATCATATTCAGCTCGTATTTTGTGCGATTCATATTCAGCTGGTATGTTATATGAATCATATTGAGCTCGTATTTTGTGTGATTCATATTTAGCTCGTATGTTATATGAATCATACTGAGCTCGTATTTTGTGCGAGTCATATTCAGCTCTTATGTTATATGAATCATACTGTGCTCGTATTTTGTACGATTTATATTCAGCTCGTATGTTATATGAATCATATTGAGGTCGTAATTTGTAAGATTCAGATTCCGCTCGTAGTCTGTATGAATCATATTGAGCTCGTATTTTGTAGGATTCATATTCACCTCTTAGTTTGTATAAATCATATTGAGCTCGTATTTTGCACGATTCATATTCAGCTCGTATGTTATATTAATCATATTGAGCTCGTATTGATTCATATTCAGCTTGTTTATTTTGCATTTCATTTTCAGCTCGAATTTTTTAGGTTTCATATTCAGCTCGTAGTTTGTATGATTCATATTCAGTTCGTATTGTGTATGATTCACATTCAGCTCGTATTGTAAATGATTCATATTCAGCTCGTATTTTGTAAGAATCATATTCAACTCTTATTTTGCATATATCATATTTATAAAAAAAAAACACGCATTTGCATGGTTCATATGTCAGAGAAAATTGTTCCTTTTCATGTGAATAGAATTTCACATTTAGAAAACAACCGATACAGCACATGATATGTTTATGGATGATAAATTTATGGAATAGTAGGTGGAATGGAAATAACTGGCTATTTAATTGTGTTTACTAATAATGTCCTTTATTTGTTGCTGTTCCTCCTCAAATTTTCTTGGGAAAATATTGTTACTAGGAAGCATGAGCTTTTTACAGGCACATGCACCCCTCTCCTCGATACTGTTGCAAAATGGGACCGACCATTTCGGAGGAAATTTATTCAGTGGTTACATAGAGGCATAGACGACATAGACATGCGTAATCATGAATGATGAATATATACGCACACACGCACATACACACACACACACACACACACACACACACATATATATATATATATATATATATATATATATATATATATATATATATATATATATATATATATATATATATATATATATATATATATATATATATATTATATATATATATATATACTGTATATATATATATATATATATATATATATATATATATATATATATATATATATATATATATATATTGTATTTATTTATAAAATGTGTGAGTGTATACTAGTAAGAATAACAATTCGCTATCCCAGTATCCTCCGCACCCTTATCCTTCCCTCCTTTATCTGATAAGACAGACGACAGACAGTCAGGTCTTCTGTAGAAGCGCTCTCACCCCTGTTTCCAGGCACCAGTTCCAGATCTTTTGATTTATGGCCCCTGGGCGCGCGCGGGAGGAAATTCCATCTATTGGGAAGCACAAATCCAATTTCAATGTTGAAACGATGAATTACAACCCCCTGATTCCGAGCCGAGCGGAAATTTAGCACCTGGCAATTTACGCCTTCATTCTGGATTGGATTACCTGTGTGACATCTTTTGCCTTTTGCCTTCTGCTGACTCCGCTTCTTGTTGTGTGGCGTTTCTGCTACTTCTACACCTGCCACCACTTCGCCCTTCACGGCACTAGGAGGGATTGTTGCAACTCCTGATGTATATCAGTCATTATTACTATTATATTATTATTATTGTTATTATTATTAACCATATATCAAGATTTACACTCAAGTAAACGGTTCTTATTTTATTTCCATTATTATTTTACACTGTATCAATATTCACACCTAAGAGAAGAGGTCTTATTTTTTCATTATTATTATTATTATATTATCATTATTATTATTATTCACGCTGTTGTTATCTTTTATGTAAAGCTAATAACTATTAGATCACAGCAACTCATTTTTTATATTACCAAAATCTAAATATTATTGAATAGAAGAGTTCTCTGAGATTTGTATTAAAATCTTCCCAGGATGTGTGTTGTTGTGGAGAGGAACTTGAGGGAATTATAAGTAAGCGCCGTTATGAACCGTCCTCAGGAAAACAGTTTCAATAAACAGAATTAAAATGTTGTTGAAACATTTCCCTGATTCTTTTTCTTTTTAGATATGAAAGGACCACTTTGAAATATTTAGAACTGGGGAAGAAATTAGTGGGATCCATATCGAAAACATTTTCGAAATTCCAGAATCTCAGAACACTGCATTTGTAATTAAAGATGAGAGCCAGAAGTAGCTAATATAACGGGAAATTGTACAAGAAAAAAGTAACTGGATTAGGAAATGTAAAGGGTCGACGGCGCACTTTTGAAGAGACTCTTGCGGATTTGTAACATGTGCACAGCTGTAAAAGCCCTTTTCATTCATGTGTCCGTGGGTCTTTGAAGTTCTGATATGCATCACCAGTGTTGTTGTTTATTCAGATTCCTTATAATTCAACCTAGATTTTAACTTCAGTTTCTAGGAATTAATTCATTTTTTACTTGGAAATATTTCGTATCTTAGTTTAGGGAAGTTAAGTCACTTGCATATAACTTAGAAAAGATTATCAAAAACAAGCGGAAAATAGTTATCTGTAGGGTAATAAGAATTTAACTTATTCGGTTAGCCATGTATATCAATGTTAATGACGATGAGGACTCTTTATTCACGAATGTTCTCTCTCAATTTAGAGATAATTACATCCCTTACGGTGGATGTAATTACCATTTACTTCATTAATATCAACTATAACAAATTTTTCAAAATCATTTCTGAGTGAACATTTCGTTTCCCATAACTATAGAGTACATAACTAAGTAAAGTATTGTTAGAGGCCAACATGAACGTGAGCATAAAACAACAATGGTTATTTTATTACGTATTTTTGAGGGTAAACTAATACTTAAGCATGCTATCTATTAATTTTTTAGACTTGCGCTTATAGTTTAAAATACAGTATGGTTGTCAGACAGAGGAAAATGTTTGTAACATTATTATTTTATATAATAGGAATCTACAATTATATAAATAAATTGTATTTTTTGTAAAAGATAAAAACAAAGACTTTCGAACACCTGAACGGTATTCGAAAGTCTTTGTTTTATCTTTTATGAGTAATACAACTTATTTATATAATTGTGTATTTTTATTATACAACAGTTTTTCACGACAATTTGAAATTATTATTATTATTATTATTATTATTATTATTATTATTATTATTATTATTATTATTATTATTATTATTATTATTATTATTATTTATTGTCCAATATGGTTTTCCTCGTAGGTGACACTGAGTCTATTAACTACCAATTTTGTCACCACCCTCACCTCCCATTATTCTTCCCTCATAAGCCAGGACGCGTCGGAGCGTCGAAAGGCCGACCGAAGGAAAAATGAGGGAAGGGTTTGAGAAGCTGTCTATTAAAAGTTCTGGGGTGGCGGAGGAAACTTTCCTTTCGGTGTTTTTATTTTGACCCCGTTTTTGGACTTCCTCCTGCTGCTGGGCAACTCTCAATGAATCTCCTCCAAAGATTCCAGTGGAATTGCCTTCCACTCACTCACTCACTCTCTCCCTCGAGTGAGGCAAAGGAGCCCTGAAAACGCCACCGGGCCTTTTGGAGGGCGGGCGAGATTCCCCTAAGGCCGAGGGCAAGTTTGTGTGCCCCGAATTTTCTGTTGCCAACCTCTCTCTCTCTCTCTCTCTCTCTCTCTCTCTCTCTCTGGATTTGGGAGGGTTTCCACACTGTGGTGGTGTCATTAAAAGAATTGGGTTATAGTTTAACAAATTGGCTTTAGTCATATTCCATGGATTGTTTAAACGTTTGAAGGACCTTTTTGAGTTTAAGTGCAGACTTCTTACAATCAGTTTGATTGGAAACGCTTTCCTTATTTGCGTGTGTATGTGTGTGTGTGTGTTGAGGGAAGGGGGTTAGGGATTAGTAGCTATAATAACCGTTCCAAACGACTTCTATAATTTTTGTAAATCAGTGCCAGTCCTTCTTAGGTATAAATCTTTTTAAAATCCAACAAGACTTCCTTAAGCTTCAGTTCATTTTGATTGCTTAAATATTCCTATTATATTATTTCCTCATAAAGTCTTGATACAGTATCTTGAAACTATTGCTGTAGTCCACTAAAAAGAAATTAAAAGACTCTAGGCTGTAGTCCACTAAAAAGAAATTAAAAGACTCTAGCCGTATCAGTAAATTAATGTCTTCCTCAAAACCTCCGACGACTTTCCTTAGGTCTGATTTTATTTTTGCTTACGCGACATTTCTCTGGCCCATGAAGTTTAAATTATGAATATGACAAAGGATGCCTAACCTTTCATGAGGTTAAAGTTATATGCACATATATCAACGGAAGTGATATCCGTTTCATTGTAATTACATTTTCCCACTTTTGCTTCTCACAATATCTTTACCATTTTCTCCTTGTTTTACTAGAATCTCTCTCTCTCTCTCTCTCTCTCTCTCTCTCTCTCTCTCTCTCTCTCTCTCTCTCTCGTCTTTGGGGAGTAGTACCGGATCCCTATCGGCGGCGGCAAAAGTAATTGCATTTTTATCTGAGGAATTTTGATTGGACGCCAAAAGTCTTCACTGTTGCAACTTTTGATAAGAGAAACTTTTCTCTTTTTTTTTTAATATCGATAACTCATATTTCAGACTCTAGACTGGGAGTTCGATTCCACGTAATGGTGTCCGATCTCATATCAGTGTGTGTATGTGTGTTTTCCAGAGAGTATTTTGTTCTCCGTTTAGTGTTAGATCCCATCGAAAATCCCATATTTCCATTGTAAACGGGTGAGAAGACGACCCCCCGGGGACTACCTCTGATTTATTTAGCATCGCCATCTCTTGCCGGATTTTAAAACAACCCAGAATTACGGTGGAGGCGGGACTTCTCTTTTAATATTGACGTACGGTCGCATTTCATCGTGTTCTTGTTCGGTCCTTTCGCTGTAGAAGCGATGGCTGGTTATTTCGTACAAAGACGTGTTTATACCATAATTCTAAGTGAAGTTTACTGTGCGTTAAATTTACAGTACGTGAAATATACAGCACGCTCCAAGCGTTCCATTTTGAACATTTTATGGCATTTAAACCATTTATTTGTTTTTTGTTTGTTTTTTTGTGATGTTATGGCCCTGGAATTTAAAAGAAATGAACCCGCTCCGGGAAAAGATAAAACAGAAATAAAAAGAGATAAAATAAAAAAAGTCCTGACGTTATCTCCGAAAGTTAATAGTCCACCGGAATTTCATCCCACGAATCGGCCAAGTAATTTACGTTATCCTGAATTTATGAAATTAAGGACTGTAACAGATTTCCTTTACCCTTGTTTGGACAGATTTTCACGGTCGAGAGCACAAAACTGATAAAGAAATAGAGAAAGTCTGTCGGAAATCAAGAGTTGTTTTTCTATTACAAGCTGAGAAGATTTTGTGACTCCTTGGGCTGTACCTTGTTCGCTGGCCATGTTTGTACAAATTTACTTTGTTCGCTGGCCATGTTTGTACAAATTTACTTTGTTCGCTGGCCATGTTTGTACACATTTACTTTGTTTGCTAACCAAGTTTGTACAATTTTACTTAATTTGTTATCCATTTTTGTACAAATTACTTTATCACTAACCACTTTTGTACATATTACTTTTATCTCGAACCACATTTGATCACTAACTGCGTTTACATAATTTAACTTTATTCGCTAACCGTGTTTGTACACTTTTACTTTCTTCGCTAACCATGTTTGTACACTTTTACTTTCTTTACTAACCATGTTTATACAAATTTACTTTATTTGCCAACAAAGTTTGTACAAATTTACTTTATTGCTAATATGTTTGTACTGATTTACTTTATTCACTTACAGTGTTTGCACACATTGACTTTATTTGCTAAGTGTGATTATACAAATTACGTTATTTGCGAACCATGTTTGTACAAATTTACTTTATTTGCTAACCACGTTTATACAAATTTACTTTATTCGGTAACCAAGTTTGTACAATATACTTTACTTGCTAACCATGTTTGTACAAATTTACTTTATTTGCTAGCCATGTTTGTACAATTTACTTTATTTGTTAGAAATGTTTGTACAAATTTACTTTATTTGCTAGAAATGCTTGTACTAATTTACTTCATTTGCTAGCCATGTTTGTACAAATTTACTTTATTTGCTAGCCATGTTTGTACAAATTTACTTTATTTGCTAGCCATGTTTGTACAAATTTACTTTATTTGCTAGCCATGTTTGTACAAATTTACTTTATTTGCCAGCCATGTTTGTACAGATTTAATTTATTTGCTAATCGCATATATAGAAAGTTACTTTATTCACTGTCCATGTTTGTACAAATTACTTTATTCACTAACCATGTTTGTAAACCTTTACTTTCTTCGCTAATCATGTTTACACAAATTTGCTTTAATTGCTAACCATGTTTGTACAGATTGACTTTATTCGCTAACATGTCTGTACAAATTTACTTTATTCGCCAATTGTGTTTGTACAGAGTTACCTTATTCACTAACCATATTTGTACGAATTCCTTTATTCACCAACCATGTTTGTACAAATTGTCTTTATTCGCTTAGCATGTTTGTAAAAATTCATCTGTAAGGTCTTTTGACTTAGAGAGCGTTATTCACACAGGAGTAGGCAAAATCGCGCCCCCCAACATTGAAATGTGAATCGCGAAGAATTCTGACGGCCTAAATACTGCTTCATCCACGCCATTCATACAGATATTTTTCCACTTGTCGATGTCCGCAGACCTAAATATTTCCCGATATTGCCTCAGAGTTGAAATTTTAACTTTAGACTGCAAGGGGTCCGCCATATCGTATCTGTTTCAGATTTTATGGAAAATGTGAAGGAGCCTGCGGTGATCTCTCAGTCTTATGCGTTGAGATTTTCATGTTTCGTTCAGATATGTAATAATAAACTTGATTTATTATTTTCATTTAAATCGTTTAGTTATCTGCTATGCTTTTGGGATATTCCCCTAGCGTTTCAGCATCTCTTGGAAGTATGTTAAATAGGGATATGGGAATATTTCGTAATTATAATTATGTAACTAGCAATGTTAGTTACAACAGAACATTTGCAACGACATTAATAATAATAATAATAATAATAATAATAATAATAATAATAATAATAATAATAATAATGCCTTATTCTGGATTCCTTTCCAACGCTGCAGTAAAGCAGTCACACTAATGGCTCCCTCGTTGAAATCTACTAACTCAAGCGGTTCATCTAATACAAAACGTAACTCAATAAAACTTTTTTCCTTTTCCCCGCCGGTTTAAGTAATGCTCTCTCTCTCTCTCTCTCTCTCTCTCTCTCTCTCTCTCTCTCTCTCTCTCTCTCTCTCTCTCTCCATGGCCGAAACGCGGCCCATAAACCACGAGAACTGTACATGTTTTTAAAGAGCGCTTGTCTGATGTAGCTCGTATATCGACGCGGAGCTGTTTGAAATGCAAGCTTTATCCTCCATTCTCCTGTTATATTATCCCTTTGGTGAGGCGCTTCAATTGGGAATGTGAATACAGATCTAGTGTTCATATATATATCCTGTGAGGCAACGCGTATCGGCGGAGATCTGATTTTATCTGAGGAGGATGAAATTCACTTCTTTTGTTTGCGATTGCTCTGCGCTGCTTACCCCAGCAGACTATGGTCGTTCGTGTGGTAAATTTAACGCGGCGCTGCTTCGCACACTCATGAATATCGTTCCTTTTTTAAAGGTTAGTTTCTTTTTTTTATTATTTTACATTTAAGGACCAAGAGCGCTGCGAACAAACCGGAAGGTTTCACCAGCTAATCGTGAGATGTGTTTTCCTGTAATATTCCAGAGCCCTAAGTGACGAAAGCTTAGCACGAATAATAAGCAACTATAAAACTCCTGAAGACTTTATCCTTTACAGTCTGTAAACAATATCAGTCTCACACAGCAAGATCTGTGATTTCTATGGAAAACAACCATGGCCCTCCCGAAATGTGGTCCATTCTTTGGCTTCACGGCAATAATGAAAAAATGCAAAAAAAGACTTCCAGACTTGAAGAATCTATTCTTATGTTAATAATATATTGAAAAAATTGAATACAGTGCCCTTGTAGCCTTCTTGTTGATATTACATAAATGTTAATTCAAGACTACTGGTTGTCATACTGGGAAATACTGACATTTAACGTGATTCAGTGGCAGAAACCGCTTTGGATCGTTATAGACAAAGCTCTGACGTTGTTTGGCATCACAGATATAGTATTTGAAACCATCCAGTATGCCAATCACATGGCAAGGTCTTTTTCCGCCTGGTACCACATATACCGAAGCAATCAAACCTTTCGTACACAGTCCTCCCCCTCCACACCCGCCTTCCTCCCAAAGTGGTATAATTCACCCTTAAGGGAACGTCTGGACCTGTATCTTGAAAACTTTGCAACGAGGAACTATTTCGCCTTCTCATGGCCATATACGTAACCGTACAAATCTTCCCTCGTTTTTCTCATAGCTTATGAGGGACGCGGTCGCCAGTTGTGCGTGGGAGGGCGGGGACGTTGGCTGGGGGGACGTAGAGTAATTCGGACTAAAGTTTATCTCATATTTTATCTCAAGTTTGGACTGAGCCAGTTGGTCCTTAATTGTTAGGATTATGTCCAGATCCTAATATATAGCAGCAAGACGCGTAGCCATTAATCTCTCCTGATGCTCGCCATGGAAACACTTGACCGAGATGCTACCGGATATGAGAGGAAGGCGATATTACGGAGTCTGGGAAATTCCACTCCCGAATCTGAACCCTGGCAGATATGGTTACATACGAACACAGTTACGTATTGATACAGTTACACATTCCTCGTCTGTTTAAACCTCGAATTGTTATTGAAATCTTATCATTATTTTGATTACATGAGTGGAACCCATTATTAACTAAAGAGTTTTCATCGCGTTGACTTCTGTTATAATGTTAATTTATCTGATTTTTAACTATTAGTATATTAGAAGCATTACGACAAAGCTGGTGAATTCTACCACCTAGCGTATCAAAATTTTAATGGTATCGTTTACTCAGCCACTTAATTCTCATATCAGCGCAATAAATGGGCCTACCTGATGGAGAAGTGTTATCATACAGCTGGATAGATTTTGGGGCAGCTTCCGTAATCTCAGTCGTACATCAGATGACTGGCCCAAATACAGAACGTTCGCTTAAGCCAAGTTTCAAGAGCAGCTCAAAGTGCTCTTGATTTATGTCCTGGTCGTTTCAAGCAGTTTGTATCAATAAAAAAAAAGTGGGGGAGGGGGATTTAGGAAGTGAATGCTACTGTAAGAAAATACTTCACAACATTCTTTAATTTTCATTAGCGTCTGTAAAGTTCCGTAATCTCGTGAACATTGCTTACCCGTATCCATGAGATGTTGTGAAACGTCCACGGAAGTGGCAGTTAAATCTCTCTCTCTCTCTCTCTCTCTCTCTCTCTCTCTCTCTCTCTCTCTCTCTCACACACACACACACACACACACACACACACACACACACACACACACACACACACACACACACACAATGCCCTCCAACGCTTTGTTAGCCATTAGAAAGACTTAAAAGCTCGCTCTCTCTCTCTCTCTCTCTCTCTCTCTCTCTCTCTC